>NC_054701.1:61307647-61322647 GCF_016097555.1 Gigantopelta aegis | reverse complement strand
TTTTACTAATTGCTATTTTCAGAATTCTGCCCATTTTCAACTCTACCCCCCCCCCCCCCTTCCCATCCCGAGTCAGGCCACCGATCATATGTAATTTCTTTTTGACCACCCGATCTAATCTAGCGACCAAATTAAATGAGAAGAATTTTCTTTATTAATTATATTAATTAGAGATGCGTATCAAAATTTTAAAGGCCCACTATTTAATGTTTGGATGTATATTTCAAAATTGTCCGCTTAATTTTTTTCTGTCCCGGGACAAGCCCATGGATATCCAGAGACAGGACCCGGGACGGACATGCTAGAAACTCTAGTGGTATATGAGCATGTAAACATTATTCGCACTCGCACGCACTCAATATAGGCAATAAGTCTAAACAGAGCGATGTTCTTACCGTGTCCTTTCGAAATTAATTTCTGTCATTCTGTCTTCACGGATGAGTATACGCGTACGCAGAGGCGGATCTACATTTTACGACAGTTATAATTTTATTATATATTCATTTTCATTTTTTTACGATCCCCTCCAAACCTCCCCCAAAGGTCCATTGACTTTCTGCTTCATGTCATTGAGTCCCCCCCCCCCCCACACACACACACACCCCAATGGATTTTTTGGATCCGCCATTGTTACGGGAATGCAAACCACCAACACGGACACCGATTCGTGGAAAATGCAATTATGAAAACGTAACTAATATATATATATATATATATATATATACACACAAAAAAACACACAACACATCCGAAAAAAAGAAGGAAAAAAGAGAAACAACAAAAAAAAAGTAAAAAATTATGGTTCAAATTTATGGTGCGATATTATATATTGAGAGGCATAAATAACGCAATGGGTATAAACATACACAAAAATCAGAAAAAATGAATATAATGAGTTTTCAGCGCAAAAAGAAACATCCCCACAACACAACGCCTCCCATCCGAAAACAAAAGAAGGAAAAAAGAGAAACAGAACCAAAAAAAAAAACCCAAACAAAACAACAAAACAAAAACCAACAACACACATGTTTTTGCACATTTATAACTGTATCTACAATATTCACCATATCCGATTCGTGGAGAGAGAGAGAGAGAGAGAGAGAGAGAGAGAGAGAGAGAGAGAGAGAGAGAGAGAGAGAGAGAGAGAGAGAGAGAGAGAGAGAGAGAGAGAAACATCCACACAACACAACGCCTCCCATCCGAAAAAAACAAGAAGGAAAAAAGAGAAACAGAAAAGAAAAAAAAACCCAACAACACACATGTTTTTGCACATTTATAACTGTCTACAATATTCACCATATCACCAGCAAACAACATTTGTATCCTTTACAATTTGAGTTTTCTAATAACCTAGAAATAACTAAGGTGGGAACGAAATGTGGTACAAAATGACTATGATAATGAATGAATTAAGTACAAACTGACTTTTCACAATGCTTCAAAATAATTATGGTTCAAATTTATGGTGCGATATTATATACTGAGAGGCATAAATAACGCCATGGGTATTTTACTGAATAATCTCTTATAGAAATGTCAAATCACATATATTAAGTATGCGCACAAATAACATATTGGTAATAATTGTAAGTGAAAGAGGATTTTGTTCAAATTAGAAAAAATTAATATAATGAGTTTTCAGCAAAAGGCATAACTGGTGTGTTTATTACAATACAGCACTGCATATGACAATCGTTTTGCATGTGCATTGCCTGCTCTCGTCTCCCTATAAAAGCAACCATTTTTTGTGTGTTCTGTCTTTTTTTTAATATGCCATGGTAAGTAATGTTAAAAAAATTGCTGTTTTATTGCCAAAACACCCAGTTGTGTTTTTTATTTAAAACCACATTTTATTTTTATTTTAAATCCCGATTTGAACAATATCTTCTTTCAGTTACAGTTGTCACCAGTATGTCATTTGTCTGCATGCCTAATACTGATTACATAATACATCAGCGCTCCGATATTATTATATACTGTTCAAAATAATTAGGGGTAGTCATATATAACATTAAATAATGGATATTGTTCATTATATCTTTTAATAGGAATTATTGCAAAATAACAACAGGTTATTAGACAATGCATTAGCGTGAACTTTTAATGTCTGGGTAGTTTGACATGGAGAGATGAAACACAAACTGATGCCAAATTTGATATTATATGGTTCAGGGGTTAGTAACTAGTTGAATTCTCACGATTCGCTAAACATGCACGGCTCTGGTGAGACATTCTCCTTATCAAGCGTCCAATCTGATGATGGGGTATCCTGACCCATTCGTCTTAGAGTGCTACACCCAACTCGGCCAAAGTAGTCGGCTGACATTCCAATTATCACCCCATGATGTCCCAGACTTACAGTAAGTGAAAGGTGGGAAGCTGGCCAAGGAAGTTTGTGGATGTTTTGCTGTTGCACGAATGCCGTCACGTGTCTACTACGATATGCACGGACATTGTTGTCTTGACAAACGAATTTTCGGTCAGCGTGACGCGCGAAAGGCACACATATTGGCCGATAGTACTGGCCTGTGAGTCTTCATTGGACAATTTGAAGTTGCATTCTGGCAACCATGGCAATTTCACCACAGGCATAACTGCCCCCTCCGAAGTAGTCATGAGCTTGGATGTTAACGTCGACGTACGGCTCAATGGGACGTCGACAAATCCGGTCACGCTGATCATGTAAATCTAGAGAGTAACCCTCGATTCCTTTGAAAACATCACTCTGGCCCAGCGACGTGCCAAACATTATCTACGTCGTTCACAGGATTGGCGTCTGGCAGCAATGTGTCTCACCGTCAAAGTGGTTGTGAAGTGAGGCCGGCGTTGGAGTTGATGTGCATGTCATCTGTTTCGAATCGTCTGACCCGAGACTCTCACTTTAGCTGTTAAACGAAGGTCGTTGACTATCTGAGATGCAGATTGGCCTCGATTCCTCAAAGTGATGAGGCGATCTTGAATTGGAATTGTGGCCCTAGGCAGGCCTAAACGAGGCCGATCATTCACGTTTACAGTCATTGGATGTCGGGTCCACAAACTACTAATCACTCTCTGAGACACATTGTGTGTGCAACAATTCGCTATGTTGTTCCAACCTGAAGCATACCCAGAACTCCCGAGTCTTTTCCCACGTTGCAGATGTCGAATGTTTACGAAATAGACGAATATTGACGACAGTTTGCCTCTGGGGTTAAGATCTAGTGTCTGTATTAAAAACAAGACGGGATTTTGCCACAGTGAATACAGAATGTACGCAAACAGTGTTAAATTCGAAATTGCACAGCATTCACGTGCAATATGTGCTCACAAGATTTGCGTTTGTACGAACAGCTGTGTTTGAGGGATGCGTTAAGTAGAAATGTTCTAATGCATAATGCACCTGGTTTATATCTATGTTTTGTTCTCATTCTGTAATTATTCACAATTGATTTCGAATATTCCCTACTTATTTTGATCAGTATATTTTAAAGTTCAATGCCATCATCTATAATGTTAGTTCATGATTGGGAATGTTATTTTGTATTGATCTACCATGGATATTCACTAATTATTGAATAACATTGTTTCATTATTATATGCATTTTTGATCAATTGATTTGATATCTCAGTTACTGACACCAGCTATGCATACGTTCAGTGAAGGGGGCGGGATTTAGCTCAGTCAGTTGAGTGCTCGCTTGAGGTGCTTGCGTCGCAAGATCGAACTACCTAGGTGGATCCATTCAGCTGATTGGGTTTTTTCTCGTTCCAACCAGTGCCCCACAACTGGACAAAAGCCGTGGTATGTGTTTTCCCGTCTCTGGAAAAGTGCATATAAACGATCCCTTTCTGCATTAGAAAAAAATGTTGCGGGTTTTATTTGATGAAGACGAGTCAGAATTATCAAATGTTTGACACCCAATAGCCGATGATTAATTAATCGATGTGCTCCAGTGGTGTCGTTAAACAAAACAAACTTTCAAGTTCGATGTGGTGTTGTGTTTTTTCGTTTTTCAATACTATTAACTGCTAGTTTGCTATTTTATGACAATGCAGAAATAAGACGTATTGATGTTCATGTTAAATGTCGTCAATAAAGTTGCCACAAAATTCATTATTATGATCATGTATAGTCATCAAAGCGGTTACTCATTGTCCAGTTATTGTCCTATAATTAAACTGCATTGTATGTTTTAATATTGGATCATTAATTGCCAGCCACATTGTAACTGCTTAATTTTTAGACCAAATTCGTTAAAATATGGTTACATTAATTCATTTTAACTTTGATTTTTTCTTGCTTATATTAAAATCAAAACACCATGCCCTGGACACACACACCTTTACTATCTGGGTGGTCTGTCTAGGACAGGGTAGTTGTCGGTGGTTAAATGGATAACTCATTCATGTACTTAACCTTTGTTTGACACCCAATGGCTGATGTATATTTTTGTACTGGGGTGTTGTTAACCATTCATTAATTCATTTAGAGACTTCTTTCTGGGTGGAAGCCGATAGTGGGATGCGAACCCAGTACCTACCAGCCGTAAGTTACTCACTATACCACCGAGGCCAGTCAAATTGTTAGAGAACAGAGGCTGAATACATTACAGCCAAGCTAGACAATATCCATCAAAAAGGGAAATCGTGGTCGAATCATCAAAATGGAATGATATGTTATTTCACAAAAGGGCGAATATGTACTTACCATTTTAAACAGACTCTAATTAATAGAAAAAATATTCAGAATCACGTGAAACTTTCTGGAATTAAAATACAGGATGTTCAGTTTAATGACTGTCAAAATTTCATGAGATTTTATGATATCAGTTTTAAATAGGATCATTTTTAAAAACGTCAAATTTTGATAACGTTATTACGTAATTTGACAAAACTGCATATTCGTCCTTTCGTCGAAGAGCCGACGAATATTTCTATTAGAAAATATCAGCGAAATACCCATTTATGCCTCTCAGTATATATGCCCCCCGTTTTTTCAATGTTGAAATAGACCAACAAGTTCGCTTATTGCATAAATAGTCTCGATCGATATTTTTAGAATTTGTATGCTCCCGAATTACGTTATAAAAGGCGAAATGTAATTGGTCGATATTTAAATTGTTATTTATAGATGAAATGTCACCTGGACATGGGAGTCCATGCAATGCTGTTAGATCTACTGGTGAGACCAGTAGAGCTAATTGTAATCAGATTGTCACACATCTTACCTTCGCGATAGTTTTCAAGTCTAAAATTTGATAAAATGTCTTTTAGTTCGCCTGTAAAACAAAACGCAGAACATTATACATTCAGTCTAAAATAAATTGTACTGCTTTAAATGCAGAATTGAAATACTAAGTTTCTAAGTTTACTAGCATATAGCAAAATATATTTAGAAATATGATTTTAATCGTTTGACACAGGAATTAGAGTGAAATAATTTTTTCGTTGTAACGAGGGGCGGGACGTAACCCAGTGGTAACGCGCTCGCTTGATGCGCGGTCGGTCTAGGATCGATCCCTATCGGGGTCATTTCTCGTTCCAGCCAGTGCTCCACAACTGGTGTAACAAAGGCCGTGGTATGTACTATGCTGTCTGTAGGATGGTGCATATAAAAGATCCCTTGCTGCTAATCGAAAAGAGTAGCCCATGAAGTGGCGACAGCGGGTTTGCACTCTCAATATCTGTGTGGTCCTTAATCAAATGTCTGACGCCATAAACCGTAAATAAAATGTGTTGAGTGCGTCGTTAAATAAAACATTCCTTCTTTCGTTGTAATGATTGGCCAGGGGACTTGGCAGTGGTCGGAGTTAATGGTATGAGTAGTTATGCAGCTGCATATGCAGTGCGATTTTATGTATCAATTGAGGCGACACACTGGTTTGAAACCGTAGGGGCCGATTTCATATGTCTAGGTTATCGGTGGGTTTTGGAAACATATGGTTTAAACCTAGGTTAAACCCTGGGCCATGTTTACTGTGCATTTCACATGTCTGGTTTTCAGTAATCCTAGTTTAACACTGGGTTACAACTGTATTGCTTGTTTAAACCTGCCCTTGAGGTGGTTTTTCGCTGGGTTTGCTCAAAGTAACTTTTCTTCATGGATAATTTCGGCAGCAAAATCGTGTTTTATGTCAGTATTGCATAGCCATGAAATGTGAACGTATTTTAGAGATCATTTGAAGCCACTACAGAAACAGTGGGTGGGGGAGGGGGGAACAGAGGTGGGCCAAGCCCCTCCCCCCCAATCCCGGAAAAATTAGGGGTGATCAGTGGCGTACTCAATATCATTGTTTATTTGGCTGCCAGGTGCCCCCCCCCCAATACAAAATCCTGCCTACGCCACTGTACAGAAACGAATACAGGGTGGGGGTAGGGGGTTCGAACCCCCTCCCCCTTTAGACAAGATGCCCTTTTGCCTGGGTTTTTTTTAGCACGACTGTATAATTATATCCACCCATTCACCATGTTCGTGGCGAATGAACAACAAAGCGCCTGAGATATATAGAGGAAAATAAATGAGATACCAGTTATTATCAAAATTATGTCCCGAATCAAATCATTTTTAGTTAATGAAAAGTATTTCACTCGGGACATACATTGATAATAACTGGTACTGAGTTTGTTATTCTATTTATTACCCCAGCTATGTTTTCTCTAAACGCCTTTATTTTAGGCGCACATGCACGTACATGTAGGCTATAGAAACAATGTAAACCACTTTACACACTGCTCTGGGTATTGCTATAACTTTGCACTTTAATCACGTTCACAAATAATTTTCAAAAACAAAAGTTATCGTTATTCTGCTAAAAATATAAATAATGATTTGACTTAAAATGACATTTTGTTATAAAGTTAATATTAAAACAGTCGTGAACGCAAACTCATTAAAGTACATGACGTCATTGTGTGTGTTTGCCAAATCGCGATGATGTTATATTTAGTACCGACAAAGTCATTGGTTTGTAAGCATCAATAGTGTACGTCACAACACTGCATAATATTTCTCATTGAGAAAATACGGAAAATATTTTCCCTGTTATGAGTGGTCACTGGGGGTAATAAATATAGTTATTTATTAAATTAGTAAAAATAAATATTTTCTTCATGGTGTATGAACTGCACGAAAACAGGAAGTACTAGTAATGAAAGTTGATCGGTTACCACCGGTATCAAAGCAATAAACGTCTATCATAGACTGCAGTCTTATAATGACATACTTTCGTGTTTGTCTCGTCTTAATAAAGGGGGAACAAGGCAGTACAGGCCCACAGTTTTGAAAATTTGACCATACGTTATCTCGGTGCCCTCAGACGTACGCGTCCCATCTTTTGTTTGTTTAATATTATGTTAGAATTAAAGGGAAATGCCAATAACAAAACGTTTATTCATATTTGCATTATTACCAACAGCTATGTAGGGTTCTGTAAGCATTTTTGCATTATTACCAACAGCTGTGTAGGGTTCTGTAAGCATTTGACATGGATTATAACTAATATTGTGAGTAAAATGATGGAAATACATGGTGAAACGTTTTCAGGCCAGCTCATTTTCCCAAGTATGTCCATCATTTTTGACAGAATGTAAAGGTTTGCTCCACATTTGGGGTAGGGGGTAGCTAATACTACATCTCGAACGCGAATGCTAATAATATAACGGTAACGAGTTTCAATTACAAAGTGATGAAGTGTAAGTTATTCCTCGCTTATGTCCCTTTCTAAATCTGCGGGTAACCCATGTAAAAAGCATGGTTTTGTAAACACGGGTAAAACACACACATGTGAAATACACCACGGGTGTATGTCTTGGTCAGGTTTTTCAGCGTTTTACGTAAACCAGTGTTAAACCTAGGTTTTGATATAACCCAGACATATGAAATCGGCCCTAGGTTTTTGTGGTGGGTTTAGTTTATTTAGTATCGTCTTCAAATATTTTGATAAGGTTGTGCAATTTTCTAATAAAAGGCCGGTGTTAGTCTGGTGTGTCGTGTGAAATACATTTCATTATTTTGTTATTATTTAGGAAAATTTAGAACATAACAAGAAATGTAAACTCCAACTGCTTGCATGATCGGAATGAAGGAAATGTTTTATATAACGACGCACTCAACACATTTTATTGACGGTTATATGGCGTCAGACCTATGGTTAAGAACCACACAGAGATTGAGATAGGAAACCCGCTGTCGCCACTTCATGGGCTACTCTTTTCGATTAGCAGTAAGGGATCTTTTATATGCACCATCCAACAGACAGTATAGTACATACCACGGCCTTTGTTACACCAGTTGTGGAGCACTGGCTGGAACGAGAAATAGCCCAATGGGTCCACCGATGGGGATCGATCCTAGACCGACCGTGCATCAAGCGAACGCTTTACCACTGGGATACGTCCCGCCCCTTGACCGGAATGTGTCTTAAAGTCAGTTTGTTGTGACTTTTTTTTTTTTTTTTTTTTAAACTTTATTTTGGCTGGGTTAACAATTTGACGTTTAACCAGCAGCACTTATTACACTATACCTTTCTTATATCTCTGATTTTGCTGGTTCTTTCATACTCTCAAATAAGTCTTGGTTGTTTGTTTGTTTTTCTTTTGTTTGTTTTTAAAGTAGATTGTTTTAAGACAAAGACTGGTCTTTTAATTATGATCTTTATAGATGTAATAAAGGTTTTATAATGGCTTTATGTTTTCATAATATGACATTATATAGAATACTTAAAATAAGGAGTTGTGACATCTTTGGCATTCCATAAAACAAATAGATGGATATGGCCGTGTCCCATTTCCATATGAATTTTAACTACTAGCATAAGGGGGGGGGGGGGGGGGGGGGGGGGGGTGACGTACCCCAGTGGTAAAGCGCTTGCTCGATGCGCGGTCGGTCTGGGATCGATCCCCGTCGGTGGGTCCATTAGGATATTTTACGTTCCAGCCAGTGCACCACGACTGGTATATCAAAGGACGTGGTATGTAAGACCCTGTCTGTGGGATAGTGCATATAAAAGATCCCTTGCTGCTAATCGAAAAGAGGAGCCCATGAAGTGGTGACAGCGGGTTTCCTCTCTCAATATCTGTGTGGTCCTTACCGTAAATAAAATGTGTTGAGTGCGTCGTTAAATAAAACATGTCCTTCCTTCTTTTCTACTAGCATACGCCAGTGTTTTGTTCAATAAGCATTCATTCAACTAAAACCGGCCTCGGTGGCGTCGTGGTTAGGCCATCGGTCTACAGGCTGGTAGGTACTGGGTTCGGATACCAGTCGAAGCATGGTATTTTTAATCCAGATACCGACTCCAAACCCTGAGTGAGTGCTCCGCAAGGCTCAATGGGTAGGTGTAAACCACTTGCATCGACCAGTGATCCATAATTGGTTCAACAAAGGCAATGGTTTGTGCTATCCTGCCTGTGGGAAGCGGGTTTCCTCTAACAAACAGTGTCAGAATGACCATATGTTTGACGTCCAATAGCCGATGATCAATGTGCTCAAGAGGCGTCGTTAAATAAAACAAAATATACTTTTTTTTTCCTTTAACTAAATGTCTTGCCTACAGACTTTTTTGATGCATTAGGTTCAACTATTTATTGACCTAGTACGTTCTAGTTTGTAAGAAAGTCATCGAAATGCGTGAAACATTAATGCAAAAGTATGAAGAGTAATGATTGGTAATGGCGAGATAAAAAATTGAAATTGTTTTGTTTTTAGCCACAAAAGCTTCGATGAACAAAACCTTTAACGTCGCATGGTTTTTTTGATCACGTCCAATTGCAACTGAACGTTGCTGTTTGGAAACTTATACTACCACTTCACACCAGCCACCGAGACAATTCTGTATATAAACTTACATTTTTTGTACAGGGCGTCTTTTATCTTGCAAACAGCATCCTCTCCCTTGGTGACGTCGATGTAGTTGACGGTTCTCAGCACGTCTGGTACGGGGCAGGTTTCCAGCATCACTGGAATGATGCAGTTCCGTCTCTCTTGCACAGACAAAACAAACGCCAGGTGTCTTTCGTAGGAACACCAGCCACTGTCGATGTATTCTGGCGACAAAACCAGAACTATTTTCATGGCACGTGACATTCCATCTTCAATAAGAGAAACAATCGGCTTTCCAGGAGTGAAATCTCTCGGAGGCCACAGACATTTGATCCCATAGTCTTGTTCCAGTCGCTCTACACACATCTCAACCCATTGCTGGTCGTCAGAACTGTGAGAGAAGAACAGGTGGTGTGTTTTCCCATTAGGTACAGCGAGGGCCGGGTTTCTTCCTTGGAACGACTCTGAATTACACCTGAAGCTATCATCCGTGCTAGTCAAACTGTCGAAGGTGGAAAGCAAAGGTTCACAATCGCTAACGTTCCCATTCGCCATCATGTAGTGGAATTGATCGATTTTCGTTTTCAAAAAATTAGTTTCTGAAATAAATATATTTACAACTGTTTTTATGTAAATTTATTTTTAAATTTTATATAAGAACTTAACACATAAATGCTTATATCCAGTTAAAGGGCAGACCCTAGTTTCAGTCCATGAAAATTAACACTAAGTTTAGTTATTCTACAAACCTGTAACACATTTGGATAAAGTTACAACTGAGTGAAACATGAGTCTGTGACTTTGAATTGGTGAAATACCCTCTAAAAATAGACAAACTCGACTCCCATAACTGTTACTTCTCAGACGCTCGTGCGTTTTCAAAAATATGAGCAATGCATTTTGTGATGTTAGAAACACCTGGATGACCAAACACACTTCGAATGTACGGAAACGGATAATCTAAACAATAAAATCTAAGTAAAGTATGATTTCAGTTATCACAAACGGCTCTAATAGTCAAACATATGCCCTAGTGTTTAAAAACTAGGGTATATCCTTTCAAGGTTCAAACACGCTATCCTGGGCACACCTCAGCTATCTGGGCAAGTTGTCTAGGACAATGGGTTAGTTGTCAGTTGGTTAGTGAGAGAAGAAGGTGTAGTGGCCTTACACCTACCCATTGAGTCCTTGAGAACTCGCTCTGGGCTGGAGCCGGTACCGTGCAATCTGATTAAAATTAGCGCTACTGGTATATGCCAGTAGATCTAACAGCATTGCATGGACTCCCATGTCCAGGTGACATTTCATCTATAAATAACAATTCAAATATCGACCAATTACACTTCGCCTTTTATAGCGTCATTTGGAAGTATACAAATTCTAAAAATATCGGGGGAAGAGGTGCAGTAATAAACTCTGTATTGTATACTGGTATAAACAGATTTTATGGCTATACCATCGCGGGGTTTTTTCGTCTTGAAACGAATTTTATATAAAATTTTATATTGAAATTAGTTTCCGGCATTTTTCGTAATTCATCCGAATCATTTCGTATACCCTCGGCATAATCCCGAATGTTTTCAATTTGTTTTCAAATCACTGGCATGATTTTGCAAGTAAGGTTTTGATTGGTCGAATGAAAGGTCAACTGGACATGAACTCCAACGGGCTGCTGTTAGATCCACATGTAATACTGGAGCTAATTTTAATTAGATTGCGGTACCGTGTTGCGAACCCAGCACCTACACGCCTGTAGTCCGATGGCTTAACCACTGCGCCACCGAGGCCTTGGTTCGTACAACTGTTCGCTGTTATCTAAATAATTACTTCATTTGATCGAACATGACTGTGGTGTACATATTTTTGTGTGTACACACGTGTGTATAGAAATTATACATCGTGAAAACGCATTTAAAAACATTTTATTGCATATAATTATTATTCAATTTACGATGCCCTCTCCTAATTACAAACATTAAATTGTACAATAATGGCGACTCCAATTTTCAATAAAGAAAACAATTAATCAATTAAAGTAAACGTTTGTTAAAAACGATTGAATAAACTGAAAGGACAGAAAAGGGCAAGAAAAGAAATAGAAATAATCGATGGTTTAATATGGTTTAAAAACTGCTTACTGCATTTACCCGCATTAGTCATTATAAATTTTACTTGTGTGCAGAGGCGGATCTAGGGGGACCAGGGCGGGCCCCCTACATTTTGCGATAGTTATAATTTTATTATATATTAATTTTCTTTTCTTTTTTTACGATCACCCTCCAAACCTCCCCCAATGTTTCCTTGGCATTCCACCTCATGTCACTAGCCCCCCCCCCCCCAAATGGATTTTCTGGATCCGCCACTGGTGTGTGTGTGTGTGTGTGTGTGTGTGTGTGTGTGTGTGTGTGTTTTCTCTCAGAACCATATTATTCTTAGGTGACTACATGTATTTATCGAGCTATTCATTTTAATTATTGCCATCTGAATTAAGTCTGGTACGTACCTTTAGTATAACGGTGATATTTCTTATGTTATCTTCATGTTTCTCCACTATTCGCATGTAGCCATTGATGTCTCAACAAAACAATTCTGATATGTAACAGCGTCAGCCCACAGTCAATTTGGGTCCTGGTTGTAGATACCGCTTGTTCACCGGTTCGTTAGTGTATCAATAGGGTTAGTCATGTAGTTTAAGGTTGCACTGTACCAAAGTAGAGAATTCCAAGTAAACGTCAGGCGCGTGTGCTTGGTGAGGATTTTGGGGGTCGAACTAAGCTTATCCCCACCCACGTTCAAGCAGATTTTTCCATTTTATTTTCAATATATTTACCGGGGAAACACTACCTGACCCCCCCCCCCCCCCCCCCCCCCAATAAATATCGGTCGCCACGGTATAAACTTTTTATTTGACATTTGTGTACCCCGATATGGTACTTTGAAACCCGCCTGTCGCCACTTCCGATCTTTTATTTGCTCCCACAGGCAGGAGATGGCCTTTGTTGTAAACCGGAGTGAGTGTTTCCGCAAGCCTTGCGGCTCAGTGGGTAGGTGTAAACCAGTGATCCATAACTGGTTCAACAATATTTTGTTACATATGGTTTGTGCAGTCCTGCCTGTGGGAAACGCAAATAAAAGATCCCTTGCTGCTAATAAAACATTTTTTTCTTTCTTATGAATCGCGGGTCTATTGAATCGGGGCATTTGAGATTTCCCCTAATCATATTCATGTACTTACTTTGACACCTAATAGTCGATTCATTCGTTCATTCATCATTCATTCATTCATTCATTCTATGCGATTTCCTCAACATTTTAGTAATTGTCTTCCATTAGTTTACTATTTCATTGTGACAAGCAGAAGTATAAACCCCGATCAACCAGGAAAACTGAAGTATATCAGCGTTGTTGGTTTATTTTTTAATACATGGAACTATATTGACCAAAATCACACGATCTGTATGCAGATAATAACAGCTGTAGTTTTCTTATTTTATAACTATTCTATCAAACCCTAAACAAATGGCAACTTGTTGTATGCACGTGCATGTTTATATTTACATGTTATTGAGTAATGTTAGTGAAAGTATAAGATTATATGGCACGTCAAGTCTGTAAAAATTAAAAGCGTAAAATAGAATACAGATCAACATACTGTCTATTACGACAACATATAAATTCTGTGTTTTATTCAAATAATTATTAGATGATTATTTAGATTTAATAATAATAATAATAATAATAATAATAATACAAATCACCCAAATTATTGAAAAACTAAATATGTATAATTTGCACCTCCTTATCTTGGAGGTAGTATTTTGAACACCATGCAGCAATCTGCAGATTGCTAGATTTATAGGAATAACTAATGGAACGCTTCCTTTTTTAATCAAAAGCCTTATGATGTATTGTATTCATCTGTGAGAATGTACCCATTGGGCTCTTTTTTTTTTTTTTTTTTTTTTTTTACTTTCTAGTTATTGATCATATTTGTCACAGAACTGATATAATAACAATTCACTCGACCTAAAGTGGGGTATTAGTCAGTTATACCCACACTTACTCGGTGTATCGGTGAATATACCAACACTTTTGGTCGTGAGAACCTCCTCGGTTTCGCCTCGGGGCCCCATAACCAAAACTGTAGGGATATTCACCGATACACCTCGTAAAGTGTGGGTATAACTATTACATATAAATAATTTGAATCGGTAGTTGAAATTTTACGTTCACTGAACCATCATCAGGCAATTCTCGTGTATTTTGTTTTACCGTGTTGGTCCATTTAAGAATTTGTAAGGAATTTAATTAATATTCATAATATATTTGGCCATCAGTTTTAATATTAGTGCTGCAACAATATACTAGTATACCAGTATACCGCGATATTTCAACTCGATACAAACCACGGTACAGTTTTGCATATGGCGATTTTTATACATTATTTTTTTCTTGTAACAGTTCAAAAAAATAAGTCCTTGTTTGTAAATACCGTCCACCTCCTATATACTGAGAATCCGGAAGTAGTAGACATGCTAGTTTTCTCCAAGAGAAATAGGGACTAAATAATTTAGTATGTCAGCTGTAATTAATTCAGAAAGTTCCTTAAAATATTTATTCCTTCTATTTTTATTTTTTTTAAATATCTTTTGATATGTTGCATGTTATGCAATATTTTTTTACCCTACCCCTAAAGCACAAAATTGAATGGCTTCTGTGTTAATATATTGAAAGCTGACACAACACTACACTTCATTGTTCAAAGGTTGTCACTCCTATTATTTATTAACAGTCTTTGCTTCAGAAGAATATTGAAGTAACATTTGTTATTATTCCAATTGCTTGGTTTACCATAGTTTGACACCCAATAGCAGATGTATTTTTCGTGCTGAGGTGTCGTTAAACATTAATTCATTCGAGATGTTAGGAATTTAGAGGTAATGCTCATGAAAACTACCCAGCAAGCTTACCAGGTTTTGTACTGTCAATAGATACTAAATCGTTGTGCAGTTGGAGCTCATGCTATTCCCTTTGGTCACCAGTGCAAAGACATCACTGTTTCTCATTAGCCTTTCATATACAATCTTGCAGACGTTAGGTTATCTTGCATTTGACAATACTTGGACGTCTTGCAGTGATCAGACTCTTTCAGCATCATTGGTGTAAACGGTTTGCAAGTGCGTCGGAACAGTTGTTCGCCC
>NC_054701.1:61282669-61307447 GCF_016097555.1 Gigantopelta aegis | reverse complement strand
GGACAAATATTAAGAACAATCACAATAATCAGATCGTCAAAATATAAACTTATAAAACATATTATTAAAACCTATGTTGGTATATACAGAAATTGTCTTTTGCTGTTCGCCAAATGTTAAGTTTTTTGGAGTTACCAGTTTTCATATATATATATATATATATATATATATTTAAAACAATTTTGTGCTACATATTGTTTTTTAGATATATATTTCTACATGTTGAACACATGAACATATAGCCTACTTTATATCTGTAGTTGCATTATATACTTTTGAAAAAAGCAAGATATTCGTCCTACTTCAATATGTTGACAAAAATGTAAGACGATTAAAAACATTCACTCACGTATCTGATCCACAAGTCTATGACGTAAAAAAATAATTAAGTTCATACTCAAACTTAAAAATAATATTTTGGCATAGAGATGCATGAAACCCACAATAACTTTAAGAGGACTGTACACTTATTCATCACACTACGAGGAAAGGCTGCCAAAACCTCAGGTTTTTTTCTCGTGTCTTTCTGGCAAATCGTGCAAATTGCAGAGTATAACAAAATTTGCCGGACTTGTATTTCTGTCACTGCTGTAGAAGGAATTTAAGTCCGGTAGGAATACAAGTTCTAGCATAAAAAAAACAACTTTAAAATATATCAGGTATGAAAGTCCGGGTAGGACTATGGTTCCTAAGCTATGGAACCTGCGTTCCTTTTACACCAGACAACGTCAGTATCCGCGTCAACGAAAACCGCCGACCAGAATGCCAAAAAATCTTTATTGGAAAATAATATTAATATTAATATTAAACATAATTATAATGAAATGGTGGTGCCATGCATTGATCGCCTGTGACAAACCGATTGGAACCACAGGACGAGAGCATGGCACGCCAACATTAAACCTAAAGTCTCCTCACCAGGTCCAACTTCCTTTAATCTTAAAGCAACTAGAGCAATAGCTCGTCTAAGGATTGGTGTGTCAGCTGGGCTTAATCAAATTATATTTAAAATTTAAAAAATATGAGCCAGAGGGGTCGGTTGGTACCATCTGGGGGAACGAATGCGCATAGTGATTTTTGTCAAGACCTACATTCCTAGGGGTGGAACATTTATGATAGCATTACAGGACTCACAGCTTTCTATGTGTATCTACCCATTTTGTGACCCTAACCCCATTTCCACGACAGTTATATTTTTGCTACATGACTACATGAAAAGCATTGTAAAATATTTGTCAGTGCATTTAGGAATACAAAACTTGGGGGATTGGGAGATAATTGACTGGAGAATTCAGATATATTACCAATATTGAAATCCTTTGAGGATAACACTGTTTCTGTAACGTTACAAAATACAATTCACACAGTTTTATTTTTCACGAGAAATGTTTAACATAAAGTTTAGGCCCAGCACCTCAAATATTCTCTTTAAATGTTCTAATTATAATAGAAACTCATTTGGACATCCATTTATTATTTACATCCTATAAATACAGTTTTGTTGCAAGATTGCTGTGTAATTACACATTTTATAACCCTACCCCTATTTTCTCAACAGTAATATTTCAATGGAATTGTTAACAGTGACTAAATAAAACATATTATAAAATATGTATTAGGATGGGCGAGGCAAAAATAAGAGAAAAGTACGTTAGTACATTCTTATAAGGGAGAAATTCACTTCTCATACAATTTTCAATATCCTGCCAGGGAATGTTTTTGTTCTGTGCAAAGAAGGGCAGAATCGAAAGTGTAACTATGTAGGGATTGTTTGATAAAACATACACAACATACAATCAACCAGATTGTAATGTAGAATACGACCCAGTGACACCAAGTGTCGTTTATATAAGCTGGAAAATAGAAACCGAAGAAAACACTATATAGCATCTATATAGACTGGTATTATGTTGATAATTGAAGACATTATCACCTGCACGTAACAATAAATATGTGATCAAAGTACATTTTAAGTTAACAGGAACCTTTAATGGATTTATATTATAAAATAATAAAATTTGTGTTAATATATATATATATATATATATATATATATATATATATATATATAGATATATATATATATATATATATTATTTTTTTTTTTTTTTTTTTTTTTTTTTTTTTTTTGAAAAGCTCATGTTAATAACTTCATCAGCAAATAGCTTAACAAATGCATTATGGAAGATCTAAATAATGCTTGGAATTCCAACAAACATTCAGGTACATTAAAGCCCTGAACATTTTAAAACCTAAACTTCAACTGGAATTACTGTTGTAAAATAGCAAAAATTGCATTACCCAACATTAAACAAAAAGTGTTATGTGAGACTCTAACCTTCAAATGATGTCACTGTTGCTTCAATTTTTTCGATTTGTATCACATTAATTCGTCTACATTTAAGTTTGCTATGTATATCTTAATAAATATTGTATGATGTTTTTATTTAGCTATCCTGTTAACAATTACTTTGAAATACTGCTTTTGAGGAAAGGGTAGGGTTATCAAAAGGGACATTACACAAAACCGCCTACAAGAAAACTTTATATATAGGACGTACCTTTTAACAAGATGTGAAAACAAGCTTCTGCTGCAATAAGATCCTTCAAAAGGAATATTTGAGGTGTTGTGCCTAAACTTTATGTCAAATTTCTACTGAAAAATAAAACTGTATGAATTGTATTTTATAACGTTACAGAAAAAGTGTTATGCGAGACCCTAAACCTCAAAGGATTTCAATATTGGTAACATATCTGAATTCTCCAATCCATTAACTCCCAATCCTCCAAGGTTTGTATTCCTAAATGTGCTGACAAATATTTTACAATGATTTTAACAATGTACAAATTCCTATCCTAAGCCAGCTGTTATAGCCTATTCTGTATAATAATGAATTTGACAAGGTGGAAAATTTACTTGTAGATGAAAAGGCCTAACTAGTCGGGAATGTCGACGTTTAACATGCTTCTGTTACTAAAATAAATTAATGTATAAGCTTATCATCATTCAGTACATATTTTTATTAATTTTTAATAACTTATTTTCATTGTTGTTGTTTTTATAATTATCCTACGTCGCACAGGACGGTCAAGCGTTCTGGTTACACGAGCTTGGTAAATGGTTTTGACACTGCGGTTATTGGGGGGGGGGGGGGGGGGGGGATGCCCGTCACATGACTCAAAAATAATACGTCACACCTCTACTCCAAATAGCCGTTATTTTTCTCTGAATTATGGACCGTCGACATAATTCAGTTATATATATATATATATATAATATCAATAATATGTGGGATATGGTGGTTAAGTAGATGGTTCATTTAAGTACTTTTAGGTACAAATCATAAGTATATATTTTGAGATAATACTTTACTGGGTCATTAATTAAGTCAACCATCCGTGACTAAGTGCCTTTAATCCCACTAATATGATGTTAAATCCAGATAAACTGCATAAAAAACCAATAGATAGACTATTAACTGTCTACGTGATGAAGACAAATAAAAATATTTGAAATTAAGTCAGTATGTGTAATTATTAAATTAGTTAGAAATAAATAATATAGTAATTTATTCTAGATTAATTAATTAAAATAAATAAAATTAATTAAAGTAAATAGTATAATATAATTAATAATACTAACAATATTTGGATTTATAATTTATTTATTTATTTATTACTTTAGCTATATGGCCTGGCTAGAATTATACTTGCTTAATTAATGGAAAATATTAATTAAACTTTATAAAATAACTAATTAGTAGAGTTTAATTAACCATATTATTCTATAAATAAATAAAGGTTAATTAATCTACTTACATACTTATAGTTCCACCATTAACTAACACTCTGCTATGAATAAACTCCTACTTTTAGACACAGCTGACAGTCTAAGTGTTATACTGACCGCACATTGATCGATACTCAGACTGCATACCTCGCGTCAAATAATGATTCAAAGTATTTCGATCAGACAGAAAATGTGTTAAGAGCAGGGTCTGGAATATTGATCTAGTTAGACGCACACTGGGACTAGAATTGTGCCAGGTGTTGCCAGTGATCCATGCTATTGGTGGCTGTGACACAACGTCGAGGTTATTTGGTGTCAGGCCTGTAGTAAGGGGGCTAATTTTTATGGTTGTATAAAATGTGTTGTGCGAAACTCCGAAGCCCCATAAGGAAAATTTTAAAATATTAACCCCTTTCATAGCGATTCTGGCGTGTTTTCGGCTTATTACCTCAGACATTTAAAGTCCCAAAATACGGGCTTGGGTGTAGGAAAAGGATCTGTTGTGAAGAAAGTTCTGAGTGTCAGTTTTTTCTAGTCTCAGATTGAGATACTTAGCCAAAGCTCATTGACAACAGATGATGTTGATAATGCAGGCGAAAAATCACTTGTCTGTCTATTTGGGGGAAAGCAAAATGAAACGTTGGATCAATTGCGACTGAGAAAATTATCAGAGAAAGTAGCCACTAGTGCTTGTAGTGTTACGGTACAAACACTTCCTCCAACAACAGATGCGGCCAAATATCACTCGCGCAGAGTTTATTACCAGGGACAAGTTTGGGTTGGATTACATTAAAGATATATTTTTAACATGGAAATTGGGAATTTTTAGTGCCACTTTCTTTTGGGAAGGGGCCTATATTCGGACCCACAGAACGCCTGGATAAATATCTGCTATTTTTATTATTATTATTATTATTATTATTATTATTATTTTATTTTATTTTGGAGTGGGGAGGGGACTTAAGGTGGTGTCACAAATTCGAGACCTAAACTCACGATCAGCTCACGACTTTGACGATCTAAAAAAAAATTAAATCGCGGGGAGAACGTAGGAAATGTGGCGCCAAAATAAAAAATGCCACGAGGTGAAGTCCAACTCACGTTTGTCAAGAGCTATACACGAGCTACAAACGAGCTATACACGGTCAACTGACGTACCGTATCAGAGCAATTCACGTTCATTCGCGTCCTACTTGCGATCTGTTGGCGACCTATCAGTGGGACTGGCGATCAATCAGAGCGGCTCTCGAGCGGCTCGCGAGAAGAGTGGATCACGTGGTACAACCGTGTACACCGCGAGTATAATAACACCTGTGGCCACACTCACATAAAATTGCGCCAAATTTCCTTCATGTAAACGCGCACCTCTTTCTTTAATCCTACGGGACATTCAAAATTCCATAGCACCAATTACACCCCGCCTGTCACCAACATTTGGACTGCTGGTGCTCCCTTGCACTTGCCAGTGCAGGCGGTCATTTTACAAAATGGCTGCCACCGGTTGTTATTTTACCAGTAGTTCAGGTTCTAGACCACCTAGGATCTTGATTCTGGTGGCTAATCCTACATTTGTAAGGATAAGGAATACAGTGGTACTATTTACAACACGCTAGCAACTACCCAACTACATATATTTAGCATTCATATAACTAAATAATAGTAAAATCATCAACATATTAGCTGGCCATTGAGACCCTCCAAGGGGATGAAACATGTAGATCTAACACCAGCCAGTTGGAGCTCATGTCCACCAATCAAAACCTTACTTGCAGAATCATGCCAGTGATTTGAAAATAATTGAAAACATTCCGAATTATCCTGAGGGTATACGACATATTTGATGTGAATTACGAATGCCTTATTTAGACCAGTAGAACTAATTTTAATCAGATTGCTAACAGAATGCGTAGTCTCCAATGTCCAAGTAACATTTCGTCTGTAAATAATAATTTCAATATTGACCAATCACACTTTGCCTTTTATAACGTTATTTGGGAGCATACAAATTCTAAAAATATCGGGCGAGTCTATTTTAGTGGCCGAAGTACAGCGAACCATACCAATACGTACGGGATGGGTATCAGTCTTCAATTTTACATTACAAATTATTTATTTATTAAAAAAACTAAAAACTAAATCAGTCTTCAGTTTTACATTACAAATTATTTAGTTTATAAAATAAAACATGTTTTAAGGCATTCGTAATTCACACGAAACATGTCTTATACCCTCAGGATAATTCGGATTTTTTTCAAATTATTTTTAAATCACTAGCATGATTCTGCAAGTAAGGTTTTGATTGGTGGACATGAGCTCCAACTGGCTGCTGTTAGATCCACATGTAATCTCCAGTCTGTTCCCCCCAACCTGACCTATTTTAGCTTTACCATCTAGCCTTTGGTAACTTTCCTCATCAAGGGCTATGCATAATGTTGACGACAAAGTTACAGGTTGAGCTCTTCTCAGCTGTTTTTTAATATCAAGGTCCGCCAAAGCCTCGATAAACTGTTGAACAGCAATATTGTTTTGTGTCACATCGTCAGCATGTGGATGCGCTAAACCCACCAACCATTGAATACATCCTGCTAAATCAGATAATGATTCTCCCTTTCTCTTCAACCTATTCCTTAACTGTGTCCAATATACACCAGCATTTCGTTCAGGCTCAAATCTATTCAAAAGAGCAGAAGTAATTGATTTTAGATTGTTTTTTCTCATGGACACGCAGATCACTGTAAACCTTTAATGCATTACCCCTTAACTGAACAGCTAGAAACTGACATGACTGAGATTGTGACCAATTATTTATTCCTACACACAACTGAAAGTGAGTAAGCCAATCTCTACATCTTGTTTCACCAGCATATGTGTCAGGCATAACTTTCGGTCTACCCATCCCAACTCTTTTTTCCCCGTCCTTCACCAAACTAGGTAGGTCACATGTCACAATATTTGGAGTTCTAGTAGGAGGCATCGTATAATCATGACCTAAATCTATGGTCTCGGGCACTACTACAGGTTGTAGAATGACTCTCTCTCTCCGTCGTGATAGCTACTTTCATTTATCAAAAACGGTCTACGGTCATACGTCTTTTGTTGTTTTTGTCAGCGAAATGAAGTTTTCTGCTGGGATGTATGTGGCCATTGGAACTGATTAAACGCTGTCCTCCAACGCTTCACATTTCGACAGCCTGCACCACCAGGATGGATTCTTTTTTAGCAAGATTCCTTGCCTCCACGTCATTTCTCCGGCTGACTATGTCGACTTGTTTTTTTCGTGACTTATATGACGGCCATTCTGCAGAATGCCACGGTTGTTCGCGTTTAGTCTGTACATGTCCGAGTCTGTCCTAGCAACACTGGAAGATTGACTGCCCCACTCTAAGGAGAAATAGGAAAAGGGGTCGGCCCCTACTACTCTTTTCTAGACTTTACTTTGCTTTATAGTGATACCATCTCGTATCCTCTGGAGTCGGGCCCGTCCGCACCACTATACCAACCCATGACGACTGGACTATACCCTAGTCTGATACTCTCTCTCTCTCTCTCTCGTTCAGACGGATCCAGCTTCTCAAGATCTGTATTTCAGCACAGCACTAAACCTTCAATGTCTAATGACTGTCAACCTAGGGTTTGTTTTGACGGGATACAATCCATCTCGTCTCTATAAGCTATGCACCCAAACGGCCTTAACGAGGCCACTCACGTGGACATATCGATCGGACTTTAAACTTTTAGATCTCCATTCAAAATTTTATGTCGAAATTACTTTTTGTATTTTAATATTATTAAATAGTCCGATCCTCTATTCTTTCTCTTATTTAATTTTGGACTGTTCTTCTAAAATGCTCCAAATTTTATAAATATTCGGCCGAGCAGTCACTGCTTTTTATTTTGGCTTGTAACTTTTTATTTATTTAAAAAAAAATTCGATTAACTTTTTACTAATTGATATTTTCAAAATTCTGCCCATTTTCAACATTTTCAACAGTAGTGGTATATGAGCACGCTTTCACCACTATAGTGCATTCTTGTATGGCGGTCATTGCCTCATATACTGACTTCCAGAAAGGGTTCTGATATTTATAGAGGAGGAGGAGACCCTGTGTGAGTGGTTCCTATCCATTATGTTCCAAACAACTCTGTTTATTCGACAACTTATGACTCACCGTTTGCCAAAAATCAATTTTGGAAAATTCGGTCCCAAAATTAGTTTTATTTGAAGGGGTGTAGTGAAGTAGATGTCAGAACACGTATTTCAATTCTTTAACCACTATTATGCGTTCTTGTATGACGGTAATTGCCTCATATACTGACTTCAAGGAATGGTTCTGATATTTATAGACTGGAGGAGACCCTGTATGAGTGGTCCCTATCCATTATGTACCAAAACTTTGCTTGTTCGACTACGTATGACTCACCGTTCGGCAAAAATCAATTCAGGAAAATTCGGACCCAAAATGATGCTTTTTCATTTATTGACCAAATATTTGGGCCAAAGACTAAAATAAATGTGGCTATAATTCGTCCACGCAAGGCGTACGTACGAAACATACATTTGCCTTTAGTTGCACATATTTTAATTGAAGGGGTATAGTGAAGTAGATGTCAGAACACGTATTTCAATACTTTCAACACTATAGTGCATTCTTGTATAACGGTAATTGTCTCATATACTGCCTTCAAGGAAGGGTTCTGATATTTATAGACTGGAGGAGACCCTGTATGAGTGGTCCCTATCCATTATGTACCAAAAACTTTGCTTGTTCGACTACGTATGACTCACCGTTCGGCAAAAAATCAATTCTGTAAAATTCGGCCCCAAAATTATGTTTTTTAATTTATTGACCAAATATTTGCGCCAAAGACTAAAATAAATGTGCCTATAATTCGTCCACGCAAGGCGTACATACGAAACATACATTTCTAACAACCTCGTCAGAGAGTTAGACGTTGATGGGGCCAGTTGTATATTAATAAATGTAACGACACACTCGGCACATTGTAATCACGGTTATATGGCGTCGGACATGTATATGGTTAAAGACCACACAGATAATAAGAGAGGACACCCACGCAGTATGTAATCGCCAGCGCTCTGGACTTGTACCAATTAGGCACTAATCTAGGACTGAAAAGTAGGAAAACTAGCTTCTCACTTCCAAGAAAATAGGGAAAGAGTCTGGTTAAATCAACAATAAACAAACCCTCTCCACAGCAAGAACATGGAAGAAGTGAACTTGTGACTCTAAAGGACATTATTTTACTTTATACAAGATAGTTGTACACAGAATTATGTTTATTGTAAAATTACCACAAAATGCGATTTTATAATGGGGAAAATGCAATTTTTTGTTTTCAAGGTGAGGCAGGCTTAGCATTGTCCCCTCTCCTTGATACATAGATAGATGGATGGATGGACAGATGGACGGATGGATGGATGTAGGTAGATAATATCATAGATAAACAGACACACAGAGAGAGAGAGAGAGAGAGAGAGAGAGAGAGAGAGAAGAGAGAGAGAGGAGAGAGAGAGAAAGAGATTTACAACCATTATTGTTACTAGTATTAAGTTCCATTGTAGCCGGAAATGCTCTACAGTATTCAGTAACTAAAAATACTTTAATGGTTTAAGAAGGATACAATAGGAACAGAATCTTGGCGGAAGTGAATTAAGAGTTTCGTCTGCTGAAACCATTTCAGTGATATATTCCTCACAATGTTCTTGGCATTTCTGATTCCCCGTGAAAAGAAAGTAAACTGTGAAATAATCGACTGTAAAGGTTACCTCACAACATACTACAAGAGAACATTTCGCGCATGGCACATCAATTGGATTGGCGTTTATGATATTTAATAGTCTGGAGCTGACATTTAATCCATCTCAGTACAGGAAGACTCAATAGTTTCTTTCAAGCAAGTCAGACATACATAAGTCCATTCCATTAATGAGTCATGAGCTTTGAAAAAGGGATCCATTTCTATACAGATTTTGTTTTTTCTCAGTCATCACGTACGAGTACTAACTTCCAGTCCCATATCAACTGTTCCAAGCTATTACGTGTAACTGTGAATGCAGCTGCAGGATACAGCCTAGAATGTTTCCCAGGTTCATTTATTCATTTCAACTTATTTTCGTGCGTATATCCAATTAAGGTTCAAGCATACTGTCCTGGACACACACCTCAGCTACCTGGTATGTCTGTCCAGGTCAGCGGGTTAGTCATTAGTTGGTTAGTGGTTAGTGAGAGAGGAGAGGGTGTGGTGGTCTTAAACCTACCCATTGAACCCTTAAGAACTCGCTCTGGGTTGAAGCCGGTACCCTATACCTACCAGCCTGTAGCTTGGTGTCGGTTGTTAGACTGTGGCAAGCGAAGTGTAAGATAAATGGTATCTAACGGCCGCTCATGTAGCATCTCATGTAGTATTCTCAACTTACCTGTTTCCGTACTTTGAGCCGCATAAACACGTAAAATAAAAGATGAAGAAGAGGTCCAGTGTATATCACTGATCCAATTATCAAAACAACCGAATCAAATTCCATTTTCATCAAGTTCACAATAATGACACCAATGATTCCCATTAGGGAAAAGATAAACGCGTAGAATATGCAAGTGAAGCAAAACAATGGAGGGGTGCAGTTGACGAGTCCGAAACATCTCATGTAAAACAAACTGTTTATTCTGGACACTGCCAACTCGTGGACATCCCTCAATATCTGAGAAGAAAAACAAGACAAGGAACATAAACTGAAAATGTCAATAAATTATGTACGTCTGTGTGTTTCTGCTTCCTTGGATGCAATTACTTACACGTCTTGCCCTAAGGTTACTACCACTGTAAGATGTTTCCGACAAATAAAGCCCAAAGTACGTACATATGTATATTTGTGTGTGTGTGTGTATGTGTGTGTGTGTGTGTATGTGTGTGTGTGTGTGTGTGTGTGTGTGTGTGTGTGTGTGTATACACATATATACATACATACATACATACATACACATACTGTGATACGTACGTACATGTGTATGTGTGTGTGCGTGTGTGTGTGTGTACACACACACACACACACACACGTGTGGATGTGGGTGGGTGGGTGTTGTGTGGGTGTGGGTGGGTGGGTGTTGTGGTGGGTGTTTGTGTGTGTGTGTGTGACAGATTGTCGGAAACCAAGCTGTACCTCGTATTTTAGAAGCATCCTCCTTTTTAGCTGCTATTGAAATTTTCGCTCCATTTATGTCTGGAAATACATAGAAACAAATTGCGAGAAACTTAAAGGGATATAAAAAATATTTCGTATCAATTAATGTAATAAAAAACTTAAAAAAACCTTTCGTTTTTGAAAATCCCAGCCGACTGAAAATTCGCACTTTCAAAATCGGAGAGGAATCGCACGGCTATACATGATTACGTATTGCAAATAATAATAATATTTTTTTTATCCTATAACTTACCCATGATATCCATGTCATAAACCCATGTGATAATTTACTTTATTAACCCGGTTAATAATGGTATGCAAATTTGCAAGGTATCTAGGTTATGTGTTGCCGTAGGTGAGTCATTTGCTTACAAGCCAACAAGACCCGTGTACCTGAGCGTAACGTTTTCAAAGATTTGTTTAAAATGCGTAACGTCAAACTAATCTGCGCTAATCGTGATGACGTCATATTACCGATGGCAGCGACTTTAGTACTGTGGTTTACTAAACAATTAATTAAAATGTTATTTTAGAAGTGTTATAGGATAAATAGAATTCGCTACTCGTGTTTTTTAATATGTAAAATATCAACCTCATCTAGTTAATCAGTATTTGTCTCGGCAGAGCCTCGACAAATACCAGTTAACATAGACTCGGTTGATATTTTCCATATTAAAAAAATACTCGTGACGAATCCTCTATATATAACCTGAATAAGAAATGTATAACATTTATCGGCATCTGTTTTCCAAACAATCACAATAATAAAAGGCTTTTCTCGCAATTGAAACAATGGTTTCAAAATTAAGACGCGGTATTAGGCATCCTTACGCGATTTCTATCTTTTGTCTAGGTTTATCGATGTGTCACTGTTCATAAATCTTCGGTAATAATTAAACTCATTGTGGATTGGCTCAACGTTAAGATAACTTAACCAATCCCATTTCAAGTTATTATTATGAGCACGAAAGGCGTTTCATGTTGAATTTAACAGTAGCCTACATTATTCAGGTTATAACAAGAATGAATGGCAAGGCTTTGTAAACCCACAGAAGAAAAAAACCCACAGAAAAATGTCCAGCGCGTTTTGATATTTCACCCTTTTCTGACTGAAGTTAGGGACAACCAGGGCAGTGATTGCACCACTCAATAACAGAGGTCCCACATGACAAATCTCACAATTGTCCGTTATTGTACATTTTAAAGGCATTTTAAAACAATTTATAAAAGTAATGAAAATTAAAACTTGTTACCTTCTTGGTGGTATTGTCGTTTAACATTTGGCAGAATGTCTTGAAGTTCACCTAAAACGGAGAAACATACACACATATTTACTGTTAGATAAGTTTCTTTCTTTTAGATAATGTCCGAAATGTCACGATTAGTTGCGCGTGTGAATCTCGTTTGAGGCCGTTAGGCCGAAAAGAGATTCACGTGCGCAACTAATTGTGAGATTGAGGACATTATGCTACTTAAACCAAAGTACCGTTAGAAAATGTTCCTACTAATGTGCACCCAAATATTGCATGACCTACTGGTGACCGAAATTGACAAGAATGTACGTCACTCGAAAGTCACCGTTACGTCGTAGTCCGTACAATACTATTTGAGGATTAAACAACAGGGCAATAGCTAGAATTTTTTGTTGGGGGTGGGGGGGGGGGGGGGGGGGCAACTGAGTAGTTAATAGTCTAAAACTCCTTAAACGGTTAAGAAGAAAATTTTCTTTAACTTTCTATAATGCTTTCCGAATTTTTTCAAGGGGTGGGGGCACCCGCTCCCCTGAGTTGTTGAGTGGAAACTACACAAGTGCACGCTTGTGAGGTTGGTGAATTGAAAATGACCGAGAAAAGCAATGATGATTTGTTTTTAACTCAGAACAGTTGCTTTAATTCACCGGAATTAAATTTGGATCCATAATTTGATATTGTGCCTTTTTCACTACTTCAATTTAGGAAATTTAAGTAGTGTTAATTTTGACCGTGAATTAAGTAATTCGGATACCACAAATTCTGATGAGAACGGGACACAGGCAGTGGCTATTCGGGCATACAAGGTAATTGTGTTAATACATACACTTATTATTTATCCATTTCAGGTTATCGGGTTATTAAGTTAAACCTGCTAATTTTCTTTCAAATGATATAACTTCTATAAAGTCAATAACGGCCATCTGTTCTAAGAGGCCTTTTTGTGTTCTTTCCCTGTAGTTATATTGTGCAAATAGATAACCAATTATGAACATTTAAAAGACTTGTGTGATCAGCTTGCTTGTTTTTTTATTGTTGTATTTTTGTTGTCTTTTTTAGTTTTTTAAAAATTATTTATATATTATTTAAAAACAAAATGTCTTCTTCTTCTTCTCAAATAATAATAATAATTATTAGTATTAGTATTAGTATTAGTATTTGTCTTAATAGAGAACTTCAGCAGGGATCGCTTTTAAAGAGATAGCATCATCCAGAGGAAATCACCACATATGCAGCACTCCAAGGCCTCAGCAACGCCTTTGACATCTCATGACGAAGAAACATCAGAGCAACCTCGCGACTTTCGTTTGAAATTCAGTGACGGCACCACACTTTTGTTCTAATTTTAGTGGGGAAATTAAAGAAGAAAACTATTTTGTGCATGAATGTGTTGTTATTGTTGAACCTTTGCTGTTACGTGGTACTTAAAAGCCTCAAATAGTTCAACCTCAGATAGTGCTGAACTATTTGAGGGTTTCTATACATTATTCAACAAACTGAGGGTTCTGAAACTATTTGAGATGTAGCAATACCTACTAATGTTCACCTAACTTTGTTTTAACTTGAAAAATAACACATGCATATTATTGTTTAATACTACAAAATTGAGATTGTTTTACATTTAAGGAAACCAATTTCAATTTTCCCATGCGGACCTTTATAAAATTAAAAATATATATTTAGTTCATATTTTATAATACAGTAACCACCAGTTATTATAAAATATATCTATATACAAGTCAAAGTCCCAATGTCCTCTCCCTGTTATTTAACATATTTCCTTACACACCCTTTGAAGATAACACGTGGGTACATAGATAATAACTGGTTACTGTTTTAAAATATCGGCTTATAATAGTTATCGAAGGTTTGAATGTCGACTGTCATCGATAATCAAAAAACAGTAACCTGTTACCTTATTTATCCTGCAATCCTAGAATTTAATAAAACTAGCCATTATATTACATAACTTTACTTTCTATTTTAGTAGATCCACAATGTGTTGAATGCCTTGTCGTCTACAATATCTATACACCAAAATCAAATAGATATGCAGAGATATGTATGACATTTTAAACTTTCAGTATGTAAAGCCAAAAGGACAGATAAAATATAGTAATGAAGGCTTTTTGTTTGAACAAACTGACTGGGAAAAATATTATGCATTACCATTTCGATGTGTGATTCTAGCCTTCGATGGTTTCAGTATAGATTACTGCAAACGATATTAGCTACTAATACTTTTCTATACAAGATTAACTACACTGATTCTGATATATGTAACTTCTGTAATAATTTTCCTGAAACAATACATTTATTTTTCGATTGCGATAAGGTACACACTTTATGGGAAGCAGTAACAGATTGGATATTTACTCGAACAGGAACTATAATTCGTTTTAATAAAATTATTATAATGTTTGGTTTGATAAATAATAATAAAAGCGATTTTATAAACTGGTTAATAATTAATATAAAATATTATATATACAGTATGAAAATACAAAAGAAATGTTTAAGTATTAACGCTGTGCATGGCATAATGCAACATAAATTTGAAATTGAAAGATATATTCTTTTAAAAACTTGTAAATAAGATGTATTTAGTAATGAATGGGCAACGTGGCAAACACTATTTTATTGAGACTTAAAGATAATCTCGACATGGAAACAGCTTGTTTGAAAACAAAATTCAGACTATATTTTAGAACAAATATAATACTTTTAATTTTATTTCTTCCGTATATATTTCTGGTAGATGTGGGTACATCTGTGAATATATGTACATGTATAATATATATGTGTATGCATTTATGTATGTGGGTATCTCTATGAATATACTGTCATATATGCGCAATTATGCACGAAGTAACTCTGTTCCTTCTTTCGTTTCTTATGTCTTTTTTCTTTTCTTTTCTTTTCAATTTAGGTCAGTGCCCTAGAGGAGTTTAAAGAATATTTCTTCATACTAGATATGTCTATGTAATTACCTGTATATGTTACTACTAATATATATATGCTATGTATTGTAGTAGTGATTTAGGGCCACAACCCTAACACTACGTATTCTTCTGGGACAATAAAAAAACACACAAAAAAAAACAAAAACACTGGAATGCTACAAAAATAAAAATAATAAAAATAATAAAAAATAAAAATATATAAATTGAATCAAAACAAATAATAATAATAAGAAGATGATGATGATGATGAAGAAGAAGAAGAAGAAAATTATGAAGATGACGATGAATAAGAAAAAGAAGATGATGATTATGAAGAAAAAGAAGAAAATGTTGTTATTGTTGTTGATTATGATAATTATGATGATGATGATGATGATGATGAAAAACAAGTAAATGATGATGATGAAGATGACGATTATAAAGAAGAAGAAAATAATGATGAAGGAAAGAAAATGATGATGACGATGATGATGATGAAGAAAAAGTTGATGGTGACGACGATGATGAAGAAGGAAAAGATGATGCTGCTGATGATGATGACGATGATGAAGAAAAAGAAGAAGATGATGGTTTTGATGATGATGATGACGACGACGACGATGATGATGAAGAAAAAGAAGAAGATGATGATGATGATGACGACGATGATAATGAAGAAGAAGAATATGGTGGAGGAGGAAGGAGAAAGAAAGGGAAACTGTATCTTTAATATTAGTTCATTTTGCCAGTGTTTAAGAAAATTATTGGCAAATCAAAGAAACCAGTACGTAAGCTGCATGTGCACTATGCAGATCTTTCATACAATGTGCACGGCTCGGTACTTTCAAATACTTCGATCGAAAGCTGTGTCAAAAGAGGATTATGTCTCATTCGTACAACTATCAAAACTGGAATATTTTATGTAGTATCACGATCGCAATATAGCTACTTATAAATATCAGAATGCATGCAGTGTGTGGGATGCGCATTGAATACTAGTATTATATAAAAAAAAAAATAACTAAAAAAAACAAAAAAAAAACAAATAATAATAACAAAAAAAATAAAAAAAATCAACTAGTCCTAAAATAACAACTTATTTCTTATTTTAAAAATACAAATCGTCTTCAAAACAGTATACATACTTAAACTGACACTTGCCAATAGCCGTTGATCAATAAATCAATGTGCCCTAGTTAAACAAAACAAACAAACAAAGCATCCCTCTTTCACCGCCACATTGAGAACTGCCACTCCCAGACTAGTTTACTAAATCAAAACTAGCACCGGACAGAACTCACTAGAATAGGTACAGCTGTGATGATATGCACTCATGAATCACTGTCATGAAAGTTGAAGCAGGTTTAATAATATTTCTTTTAAACATGGTTTTCGATATGTATAAACTATAATACTACACTCGCAACCATTAGATCTCAGTTATCTTACAACTCGTTGCTTAAAAGCGTGTCGAACTCAGTGTTCCGTTCATTAGACTCGTTTAAAATAACTCGTTATCAGACACATGGTATCTTTAATTTGTAGAATTATCTATTTAAACTAAAAGATGCAGATTTAATTAAACTTGTGTTTTCATAATTATCGTGAAAAGCTTTTTAGATCAGAGGCGTAACATCCAAAGGGCGGCGATATGACGAACACCGCATATGCCCTCCTCCAACATTAAATATAATGGGTAAAGAAAATATATTAAAGAAAACCAAAGTAGTTTATCTGTGATCTCACTACACATCTTTTGGGACATAGTTGTACAACGGAACAGGTGTCCAATGTGAATCACCAATGCACCACTCGTACCCAATAGCCGATGTATGTGTTGAATTGTGGCGTCGAATTAACAACCATGCAACACGTGGATAGACAAATAATATAGACAGATGGTGCCATGTGACAAATAGCTGGGACGTTCATGTTCTCAGTTTTGGAGTAAATATACATGGAGATATATAGTATTTTCGAAATGGAATATTGTGTCAATGAGAACTTGCTTAATTAGCGAATTTTTAGCAATATAACATGGGTTTTTAATGGTAGATTACATATGGTTAATGATACCTACCCGGTAGTCTAAATACTTATAAATACAGGACTTTGGTTGTTTTACAGTGGAAGTAGACAGAAGTGGTTCACGATCATTCCTGTATCTATGAGCCATGATTCGTGACAAGATCTTTCTTAGACTTTGTTATTTGGAATAAGAAAATCCACAGATATAGGACACGTTTAAACAACTGAATTGGCATAGTGGTAGCCTGAGTATATATATAGATAGATAGATAGATAGATAGATAGATAGATACAATTTAAGAGCATGCGTTTCATGATTTAATCACATAACGGTCTGCCATTTAATTTTATATTATAGTAATAGTAAGGCAGTACATTTATATATATTCAGTGTGAAAAAAAGTTCACCATTCATTCTTAATCTAAATACATAGTATAAGAATTTTGAAAATTTAGTAAACAAATTTCGTTTGGAGATGACATCAGATTAATGAAGTTAATTGTTAATGATAGACCAGCATTTACTTTCACAAAGGGTAAAATGTACATATTTCTCAAATAACTATATTTTTTGCATACAAATAATACATGGAGTTTATCTTCAATAAAAAAAAAACCCACAAAAAAACTGGTTATTATATTGACAAAAAGTGCATAATCTTCTCTCATATACAATATTATTAAATCTACCTGTATCTACACATAAACCAAAATATTACATCTACATTTTGATAATGCAATTTGGAATCTCAAGGGGATATTCATGTGTAAATAGCATTCAACATTTAATAGAGATTTATACTGGTTATAATAATAGCAAGAATCCGAACTGCTCATAGAGGATGCCCATTCTTGTTGTAGAATATCATATAGTCTTTGCTTAAATACATTAATAAACCTACTGATGTCTCCCACATCCTGGCTAATCCATACAAATCCAAAATCAAGTTTGAAAATAATTTGTTTAATGCCTGTCGCCCAAGTAGCATGACCTGCATCATCAAGAGATTTAAGCATGACATAACTCTGTCTGGGCAATATGAAAAGAGGAAGCTGTATTAATTTACACCAGTATTTGATAGCACGAGCTCTCCACACTCACCTAATACCATATCATTTATTACTGACTTCCCCGCCTTTAAAAGGTGTTTACAAACTTTAATCTGAATGGCTTCTATTACCTTGCTTCTAGTAATACCCCAGCTTTCTGACCGATAAGTCAAATATGTTAAAGCTATCAGCTACACTTATATCTCCAACTCTTTTTTGGTATCTAAATAGTGCCAACATGGACTTATTTGCCTGAGCAGCCAGACACAGCTGAGCTTTATTCCAGGATAATTTTGGAGTAAACACAATACCCAAATATTTATACAATGATACTGTTTCGACTCGCACCCCATTATAAAACCTTTTCTAAACACCATCACTTTTGTCTTGTCACATTCCTGTAGCTTGACAAAAAAATTCAAAAACCTTAATGTTTAGCTGTAACTGTAAACTTGAGTCGGCAAGAGCACTAACATCGTCTGCAAACATTAATATGTGCATATTTTCCAAATTTGCCGTAATAAACATGCCATGATTACCAGAATTTCGGAAGAATCTGTTCAATTTATTGATAAAAATTAGGAAAATTTGTGGACTCAAAATACACCCCTGACGCGTACCGATGTTACACTTAACATAATCAGTAAGACCATTTACTGTGTTTACACAAGAATGTAATTTACTGTACATTGATGAAATGATATTTAACTAAGCTATTCAACAGTACATCATGCTGTAACGTATGAAATGCTTTGGAAACGTCTACAAATAAACAGTATAATCTACCTCTAGGTTTATATATATATTTCTCAATCACTGCATGAAGATATCCACTATCTAATATATTATTGAATAAAGTTGTTAATAATGGTGACAGGTAGAAACTTGTTGCTTTTAAAAATTCATTCGGGATGCCATCTGGTCCAGGGGATTTATTATTGCCTAAGCAGCCAATTTGGCTTTTAATCTCATTTTCAGTAATAGGACAATTTAATATATCTGTAGGTAAATATAAACAATTACTAGACTTTATACCCAAAGCATTTCCCCCAGACATAGTGCCTAAGAGAGAACTAAAATGATGTACCCACTGGTCACAGGTTATGTTATTTGTCTGGATTTTGCCTTTAGTGGGTTTTTTTTTAATCTTCCAAAATAACGTTGGTGAATTTCTAGCCATAATTAGTTTTTCTTTTTGTTTTTCAAAATAAATCAATTTCTTTTCGTTAAACATTTGCTTAAAGTATGTACGCAGATCTCTAAATATGTTCAGGTCAGCTCCCCTGTCTCTATGAGCCTTAAGGGCTACATATTTAGCATGTTTAAGTGTTTCCAATTCATCGTCTCACCAGGGAGGCTGGGTGATTTTGTTACATACTAAAATACACCTATAGATTATCTCATTACAGCCACCAGCTTCATGGAACACCTTTACCAATGTACTTATAGTATTAGTATGAATGGCATGCAATATATTTTCCTTATTATACACAAATAATCTTTCAAACTGTTCTAAAAAACAACAACATTTATATGTATCATCATCATCAAACTTCACCTTGTACATTTTTATTTAGGTTAGTATTTTTAGTATTGGTAGTTAATAAATCAACCCCACTATGTGAGTCAGCATTCAATCTAAATGAACAATATAAAGGGAAATGATTAGAGGAGTCATGGGAATCAATACCAAAATTTAACATAAAGGGAACAGGTGAAGTAGAAGCTATCATATAATCCACTAGGCTTGCGCCATTATATGCCAAACAGGTGAATTCTCCAAGTTTATCATTAAATAATCTCCTATTTAACACATGAATTCCAAATACCTGGCACAATCCAGCTAGTTTTTTTCCAAAATTATTGTATACCAAGCAATTTTTTGATAAACGAGGCATATTAAAGTTACCATCACTATCTTTGTTTAAATATATTGGCGAGTTTTCTGGAGAAATATAAATAAAAATACATATTGTATCCTTTTTCCAAACAGATGAAGGCTTAAGTAACAGAACAACACAATTTTTTAAAAGAATCATACACTATTTGTACATAACCACTGTCCAGTAAATGTTCTCTTATGAAAACTGTCACTCCACCACTGTGCCTACCCAATTGTTTTGTTTTTTTCCTTACACAATTTAACACCTTATAACCTGGCAAAAAAATTAAAAACTAATTTTGAGATTTAACACATGATTCACAAAAAGCCACAATATCAAAGGTTGCACAAAATAATTTAAATTCATGGTCTGGGTCGTATTTCTGCAGTCCTTCGATGTTCCAAATTAATATGCTGAAATGAGCATCCGTTGAGCCTTGGCCTACTTTTCAGCTATCACATGGCCGAGAATGAGCGTGACGTGATTGCGAGTGGGCGGAGACATCGGATGTAAACACTGATCCTACTTCGCTAGTATCTTTGTCTCTGTCACCTCTTGCGACCGGCCTCGGTGGCGTCGTGGTAGGCCATCGGCCTACAGGCTGGTAGATACTGGGTTCGGATCCCAGTCGAGGCATGGGATTTTTAATCCAGATACCGACTCCAAACCCTGAGTGAGTGCTCCGCAAGGCTCAATGAGTAGGTGTAAACCACTTGCACCGACCAGTGATCGATAACTGGTTCCACAAAGGCCATGGTTTGTGCTATTTTGCTTGTGGGAAGCGCAAATAAAAGATCCCTTGCTGCTAATCGGAAGAGTAGCCCATGTAGTGGCGACAGCGGGTTTCCTCTCAAAATCTGTCTGGTCCTTAACCATATGTCTGACGCCATATAACCGTAAACTAATGTGTTGAGTGCGTCGTTAAATAAAACATTTCTTTCTTAATGATATATAGTCTTAGAGACGAAACCCGCTGTATGTTTCCATTAGTAACAAGGGACCTGTTATATGCACCATCCCACAAACAGGATAGCACATACCACGGCCTTTGATAATGGTGGTGCACAGGCTGAAACGACAAATGGCCCAATGGGCCCACCAACGGGGATCTTAGCAAAACTTATATTCACAGGCGTCAGAAAATGCCAGTCACATAGACGTGGGGTGGGTGAAGTAGCTATTTAGTAATTGACCTTTCAACTAGGAACTGGGATGTAGTGGGTTGCATTAGGACGTCAGTTAGTGCATCCTGTGCCTATGGCATGTGTCATTCTGTGTGCGAGATAAGATTAAACTTATAAATAATGAAAATAAATACAGACGTCTTTCTCAATATCATCGTTGTAATCGTGATTTAACTGTATGTAGGCTACCTGTACCTTTAGTTTATGAAGAAAAAAGAAGTTTGATTTGTTTAACGACACCACTAGAGCACACTGATTTATTAATCATCGGCTATTGTATGTCAAACATATGGTCGTTTTGATACAGTCATAGAGAGAAAACCCGCTACATTTTTTTTCATTAGTAGCATGGGATCGTTTATATGCACCATCCCACAGACAGGATAGCGCATGCCACGGCCTTTGATATGCCAGTCGTGGTGCACTGGCTGGAACGAGATATAACCCAATAGACCCACCGACGTTTACTTTATGTGCAATTGTTATGCACTGTACACGAGTTAAAAAGTGTGTTTTAGTTAACGACACAACTAGAGCACTTTGATTTGTTAATCATTGTCTACTGGATGTCAAACATTTGGTAATTTGACATAATATAGTCTTGGAGAGGTAACCCGCTACTTTAGCTTACGTTTAAAATGGTACAAATCGTAATGTTAAAAAATGTTATATACCAGTGGGAAGCTACTCAACTATATACAACTATATTTGATTATCTATTTATATGCACAGAATTTAGACAAGAAAGACATAAATATCTTGTCAAATACTATGTGAATAGACCAAATATATACAAATTCCATGTTTTTGAAACCATCTTGACAATTTGTATGTTTATTATAATTTATGTTCCTCTGATGCCACCAAATGGTGGCCATGAGTGTAAATAAAGTTCTGTTCTGTTCTGTATATATCTGTCCGTAATTAACACGAAGGTAGCGGAAAACATTATCAAGCAGAACAATAGAATTTTGCACAAAGCAAATTGTTATAGCAGTGGAAAGCTACCCAATGTTTGATATCCAATACCCAGTGATTAATAAATCAGTGTGCTCTAGTGGTGTCGATGAACAAAGCAAACTTTACCCTTAAACTGAATATCAACTGGCCCACCATGCATCTGTTTCTCAAATATTTATACACACACACACACACACACACACAGATATATATATATATATATATATATGTGTGTGTGTGTGTGTGTGTATGTATGTGTATGTGTATGTGTATGTGTGTGTGTATGTATATGTATATGTATATGTATATGTATCTGTATATATATATGTATATATATATATATATGTATGTATATATATGTATGACATAGACACATATATATATATATATATGTACTTACCTTCTGTGACACCCAATAGCCGTTGTATATGTTTGTGCTGGGGTGTCGTTAAAACATTCATTCTTTGTGTTTCTCTATTACAGCCTAAGTTTGACATCCAATGGCCGATGACTAATAAATCAATGTGCTCTAAACAAAACAAACAAACAAACTATTACAGGCTGATTCTGTGGTGTGCTGTTACTAAAAATATTGCTTATATAGTGCACTGTCTCATTTTCCTGTAGTATGTATATCTGTTCTGTACTCTTTATTCTATATATATCTAGCCTATACAATATTTATTTATTCTCAGTAGCTAAGTTGTGAATGTTCGCTTGATACGCGGTCGGTTTTCGGATCGATCCCCGTTGGTGGGCCATTTCTCGTTCCAGCCAGTGCACGACGACTGGTATATCAAATGCCGTGGTATGTGCTATCCTGTCTATGGGATGGTGCATATAAAAAAAATCCCTTGCTACTGATGAACAATGTAGCGGGTTTCCTCTCTAAGACCGGCCTCGGTTGCGTCGTGGTTAGGCCATCGGTATACAGGCTGGTAGGTACTGGGTTCGAATCCCAGTCGAGGCATGGGATTTTTAATCAAGATACCGACTCCAAACCCTGAGTGAGTGCTCCGCAAGGCTCAATGGGTAGGTTTAAACCACTTGCACCGACCAGTCATCCATAACTGGTTCAACAAAGGCCATGGTTTGTGCTATCCTGCCTGTGTGAAGCGCAAATAAAAGATCCCTTGATGCTAATCAGAAAGAGTAGCCCGTATAGTGGCGATAGCGGGTCTCCTCTCAAAATCTGTGTGGTCCTTAACCATATGTCTGACGCCATATAACCGTAAATAAAATGTGTTGAGTGCGTCGTTAAATAAAACATTTCTTTCTTTCTTTTCCTCTCTAAGACTATACGTCACAATTACCATATGTTTGACATCCAATAGCCGATGATTGATAAACCAATGTGCTCTAGTGGTGTCGTTAAACAAAACAAACAAACTACTGTCTTGTATCATATAATCTTTATTACATTATTATCTCAGGTCGAATGGCGAATCACGCTCGGCAGGGTTGTCTCCCATTCGTTACACATCCCATTTGTTACACACCTGAGTAGTATCAGGGCCTGTATGGCGCCAATGGCGCCATGACCTACTTTCCGTGACCTTGACCTTGATGACGTCACGGGACCTTGTCCTGTATAGCCCCATGACCTACTTTCCGTGGCCCTGACCTACTTAGACTGGCCTTGACCTTGATGACGTCACGGACTACTGTACCGTGTGCAACGTCCTACTGGCCCTGACCTACTTAGACCGGCCCCTGACCTACTTAGACTGACACGAAAGAGTATAAAAAGGTTAGATACGGTTTCATTATCATTCGCTCGCCGAAAACGACCACATCTACTACGTCATTGTTATTCGTTTGAGATATTTCGTCATTGTTAGAAGAAGATTCATTTGGATCATTGTGAGAGATTTTGTCACTGTTAGAAATCGACTGGATCAAGACTTGAAAATAGTAAGTTAATTTTCTTATACTGATTTAGTTTGAAGATCTATGTGTTTGCAGTGGTGGACAAATTTAACAAATGATACTTTTTGAAAATCGTTCTTTCTTCAAACACGGTGAAATAAATAACAATTTTACATTGAAAGTGTTCTAAACACGGAAGCAGTTGTTCTTGTATGCAACGTCATTCAAAGACTGACGTCATTCAAACATTATAAACGTGTTATACTCTCACCCTTGTTGAGTCGTTGTCTCTATTAAGTCGTGTCATTTCACCTCTTTTTAAAGTACCTACCGTTTGTTTACGTTCTAAGTCTGTAAGATGTGTAGACAGTCAAATAGCTACGAAATTTTTATGTATATCCAATTGTTTGTTACCTTAAAAAATAGCTTTTTTTTGTACACATGAACCAAAATAGGTCAAAAACACATGACCCGTATGACAATTAAAACATTTGTAGTTTTCGTAATTTATGGCGATCATGCCCAAAATATCTATCGAAGTGTCGTCTGCATGCTTATTTTTATGCATTAGTGAGTGACGTCAGTAAAAATGTGAGGTCACACGTCAATCGTTTTTTTATGCAA
>NC_054701.1:61210867-61282469 GCF_016097555.1 Gigantopelta aegis | reverse complement strand
GTATCTAGCCTTTTTATACTCTTTCGTGTTAGTCTAAGTAGGTCAGGGGCCGGTCTAAGTAGGTCAGGGCCAGTAGGACGTTGCACACGGTACAGTAGTCCGTGACGTCATCAAGGTCAAGGCCAGTCTAAGTAGGTCAGGGCCACGGAAAGTAGGTCATGGGGCTATACAGGACGAGGTCCCGTGACGTCATCAAGGTCAAGGTCACGGAAAGTAGGTCATGGCGCCATTGGCGCCATACAGGCCCTGATACTACTCACCTGCATATTCCCAGATCTTACACAGTCGCCTTACAGACTAATTAAGCAAACTCCTATAACCTTAGTGAAACAGTCTAGTCTAATTCAACTGTTCGTTTCAATTCAACTTTACTCCATCAAACCAATCACATTGGTACATAATACATGTATACATTTTTAAATTGATATGCATACTGTAAATCGGGAAAATAACGCGTTTAAACTATATAAAAAAACCCACACCCAAGCGCATGTGATACACGTTTACAGTGTAAATATCGCATATATGATCGTAGTATGCGTAATAAGCCAGTACTCACGAATCGGAAATGAAACTCTAAATAATGTAAAAAAATAATACGGACAGGCTAACATAGTTGTCAAGTTTTTTCCTTCTTCTTCTACTATTAATTAATGACTAGAAATTCAGTGAGTGGCGACTTAGCGTTTATTGTTTTACTTTATAAACGGTTTTACTTCTAAAACGGTCTTAATTGTTAACAACTGAAGCTGTGAGCAAGATTATTCCAGTTTACAGTACATCAGTTACAAGCATAGATTCTCCATCATCACATAGTAGATAGATAATTTGTAATAAATCAATGTGAATATATGTTCTGTTCTTGTGGCTTAATAGTTAATAGCAGGTGAGTCCATTATTGCATACTAGGTAGAAGGTACAGGACTGGCAGTTCAGTCAACCATGACGTATGTTGTTATAAGGTGTGTAAGAAATGGGACGTGTAACAAATGGGAGGACACCCTCGGCAAACCCTCGCGTTTTTTTCAGCATTCTAACCTTCATAGGATAAAGCCGATATCATTCTTAAAGGAATGCTAAAGCAAGGCTTTTGGACTGGTATGCATATTCAACGATATATAATGTACATTATTCCTTAATATCAACAAATATAATAGTATAGTTAATTAATAAAACGGTTAAATGTGACCGCTATTATATATAACGGGCGCAGCTATTTTGTACCATCCCAGTGAATACGCCCTCTGGCGAGCTGGTGGTTATGTAATACCTAACGTGTCACGTCAGGAATTAGTCTTCGAATTGAAGAAACACAACATACCTGACTTTTGCGGATGCATCGCAATGTTCTGTAATAATATCCATCCCAGTAACACAGCAACGTGTATATGTGGTTTATTTTTCAATACAAAATAAACCACCATTGTCAAAGTGTTGAAATAACTGTATTATATTTTGTATATAAATTAACCCACGTACTGAAATAATAGTCGGAGTGTTTTCTTGGTTAATTGGTCTTTTCTTTCCGTGGCCTGTACCTGTGGTTCTTGATTGGCAGGTGTATATTTAGACGGTCCCTAGACACTGGGTGCCCAACTGTTTTCGCGACGCGAGTAGACGTGTCTACGTGCGCTCTCGAGTGGACATCGCGATTTGCCAGCCTCCAGGGGCGGTACCACCGACCTCCACTCCACGGACGCCGACTCCGGTGCAGCGGTCAATTATACCGACCGACTCCGGTGCAGCGGTCAATTATACCGACAGCTCCCGTTGAGTAGGCGCAGGGACATGTTGTTGTTGCGGCGGCGAAGCGGAAGGCGACATCACCGACCACCCAACCAGCCAAGACCAAGCCGCCGCCGGTAGCCCCGTCCCCTGACGACGCCGAATGGGTCCTTGCCATCAACGGACTTCGACGCCAACTGCACCAGTATATGCAGGGTGACACGCGGGATCCACAATGACTTCGGGGAGGATACCTCAACGCGGACTGGAGACCACTGGATGACGGCAGCAGCTACGAGCTACACAACAAGATCTTTAGTGGAATACGTGGAGTAGTCGTCACGCCCCGGAGGGACCAGACCTACAGACAGTGCATCTTGTTCGCCAAGATCGACAACAGATCCATACACAAGATGATCAGCTCAGTCTGCAGCCCCGGCTACTCCAGTGTAGTTCAGACACTACGTCAGCGAAAAGACCAACTGCCGACACTCCGGGAATCTCCAGCCTCCCCGAAGTAGAAACCAACCTAACGACCTTAACGAGGCCACTCACGTGGACATATATATCGGACTTTAAACTTTTAGACTTCGTTCAAAAGTTTATGTCGAAATTACTTTCTTTTTTTTAAATATTATTAAATAGTCCGATCCTCTCTTCTTTCTCTTATTTATTTTTGGACTGTCCTTCTAAAATGCTCCAAATTATATAAATATTCGACCGAGCAGTCAATTCTTTTTATTTATTTTTTAAATTCTATTAACATTTTTACTAATTGCTATTTTCAAAATTCTGCCCATTTTCAACTCCCCCCCCCCCCTCCCATCTTATCTAATTTCTTTTTGACCACCCGATCTAATCTAGCGACCAAATTTAATGAGTAGAATTTTCTTTATTAATTATATTAGAGATGCGCATCAAAATTTTAAAGGCTCACTATTTAATTTTTGGATGTAAATTTCAAAATTGTCCGCTTATTTTTTTTCTGTCCCGGGACAAGCCCCTGGCTATCCAGAGACAGGCCCCAGGACGGACCTGCTCGAAACTCTAGTGGTATATGAGCATGTAAAAATTATTCGCACTCGCGCACCCTAGACACTGTTTCTAGACACACTAAAAAGACGTGCCTCTTTTATTATCACAGGGTATTGTGTGATAACCTCAAATCGTAATGGACTTTACCAGCCATCCTGCTTTATTACTGTAAGTAATTCTGTAAAACCCTTGATTAAGTAGACTTTCCGGTCTAAAATCACAAACATGACCAATTGCGTAGTAACAAAGAAAAGAAAATTATCACTTGGTTATCGTGAGTGGTCGTTTTCGTTCGAACATATCCTACCAATAGCCTGAATAGGCCTAATAATATGTATTTTTTCTTTGGGTCTTTTAAAAGAAAAAAATACTATAATAACTCCATTTCGTTATATTGATGCAAATTGAAATATATTTAGTTAAATAGTTTATTATACTACCAAGTCATTTATGTGAAAGCGAAGCGCCTTGTCGTAAATTAGAGCGTTTGTTTACACTGTGCATAATAGAGAAGTTGGACCTAAGCTGACGTCACTTCGCCCCAAGCTATACCACCGGACGTCACAAAAACGAAACAAAATGGCTGCCCCCAGTTAGCAGGAATAATCATGTTTTTTAAAATTAATTCTAAAATTACGCGTTTTTCATTTGTTAAAGTGTCAGTATGTGTTGGTGGTCCGGGTATGCATCTTTCCAACACATAGTAGCCCATGAAGTGGCGACAGCGGGTTTTCTCCCTTAATATCTGTGTAGTCCTTAGCCATATGTCCGACATTTTATTTTACGGTTATATGGCGTCAGACATATGGTTACGGACAATACAGATATTATGAGAGGAAACCCACTGTCGCCACTTCATGGACTACTCTTTTCGATTAGCAGCAAGGGATCTTTTATATGCACTATCCCACAGAGAGGATAGTACATACCACGGCCTTTGATATACCAGTCGTGGGGCACTGGCTGAAACGAGAAATAGCGCAATGGGGCCACCGATGGGGATCGATCTCATACCGACTGCGCGTCGAGCTAGCGCTGTACCACTGGGCTACGCTCCGCCCCCTGTGTTGAGTGCGTCATTAAAACATTACAGTAAAATAACACAAGGAAAATATACACTTTTTTAATTGGTGGAGATCCGATGGTAAAATTTACCTCAGCCTACAGCCAAGCGAGTACATCAAGATCTACCTCAGCCTACAGCCAAGCGAGTACATCAAGATCTACCTCAGCCTACAGCCAGGTGAGTACATCAATATCTACCTCAGCCTACAGCCAAGCGAGTATATCAAGATCTACCTCAGCCTACAACCAAGCGACTACACCAAGATCTACTTCAGCCTACAGCCAAGCGAGTACATCAAGATCTACCTCAGCCTACAGCCAAGCGAGTACATCAAGATTTACCTAACCTTTACAACCAAACAAGTACAATAAAAATCTATCTGACCCTACAGCGAAGCGACTACAAGACAATCTACATGACTCTACAGCGAAGCGACTACAACACAATCTACATGACTCTACAGCCACGTAAAGTCAAGTACAACTAAACCGAGTATAATTGAACGAGTACAATCTTGCGAAAAAGAACTTTTTTCTAATCAATATGTAGAACTTATAGAGCAGCTGGAACAAACAGACATTCGTCAATGTTCGTGTCATCGAAAACCGAAAATCCGGACGACTAGGTTATCACGGAATTCTACAACACGGAACTTCCCAAGCGACAAGATCTGTCATAAAGGTAAGTGGATATTTAATACCTATCAATTTTTTATTGTTAATTATCAATCACAAGTAAATTAAAATTAAAATGTAAGCTTGACATTCATGTAGACTATTTCAACCACTGTATACGAACTTTATCTTAACAAAATTATTCTCTACACAAGAGGACGTGTCTTTCTTTGGACGGGGGAGAACCGTCATAGTGTAACATTTACAACTAGAGTCAAATGCAATTTATATATTTACCTATGCATGTACGATTCAATTAATTGTTATTCTGTCACCTGCCATTTGTACAACAACTTAGTCTTTAGTTAATTAGGGGATAGCAATCAGTTCAATTAGTGTGAAACTAAATTACAGAAATCAAGAACACTATGGAGTTTAATTGTTGCCCCCAGCTTAACATCTACGGATTATAAATTACGTATCTTATAATATATGTGTAACACAGGCTGTACTTTTTATCTTGGGCAATACAACAAGTCTGTGATTTGGTTCAAAGACGTTTATTCAAAACTGTTAGCCCCAATCTTGGATATGATGATCCAGACTATTTTAAAACCCTATTAATGAAACAAATATATTTTAAAGTACATATGCAATATTAATAATCATTATATATATATATATATATATATATATATATATATAATTTATATGTACTTCTGCTAAGTATTCATATATTCACATATACAGTTTAAAGGGACATTCCCGAATTTGCTGCATTGTAAGATGTTTCCGACTAATAAAGTATTTCTACGATTAAACTTACATATTAAATATATTTTCTTGTTTAGAATATCAGTGTCTGTATATTCAATGTGTTTCTGGTCGTCTTAATATTTGTAAGAAGCCCAAACTGAATTTTGTCTTTAAATAATTTCGTACGTACGAAAAAAATCTCTTTTTTTAGGAAATAAAATGAAATTTAACCTAGTACAAATATTAGAACGATCAGAAACACGTTTAATATACAGCCACTAATATTGTATGCAGAAAAATATATGTAATTACAATCGTCAAACAGGTCTTTGTTAGTCGATAACATCTTAAAAATTGCAGGAAACTGAGGAATGTCCCTTTAACTACTTACAATAATACAATATCAAAATATACCTCATATAGTAAATTTCACCAATCATAGAATGACATATTTACTAGTATTAGACATGGTTAAATAAATACAACATAACATTCAGTAAAGATTTTAATAAAATATTACCAACACAACATAACATCACATGATGTGCGTATATCATCACAAATAACATAAATACACATCATTTGATACATATTCAAGTTTATAAACTCTTTTGTAATATTAGTGTATTACAAATAACATACATAATAATAGATACATCGATAAAAAGCCTTTTTATAACTCAAATTGGCATCAAAAAGGTATTTCTCAGGTTAAAGATTTGTTTAACACACGTGGTAAAATTCATTCATTGTTAGAAATTCAAGATAACTTCGATACTGAATTGTCCTTTATAACTTATTATGGCATTGTTCTATCAATTAAAAAATACCTTAGACGACTAAAGATTGTTCAACCTGAGTCATCCTGCTTTCTGAATGATACCATTGTTATGAGGAAACTATTTTTAGTCAAACAAGGCTCTAAAACGTATTACTATATTTTAATATCTACAGTTAACAAAATAAGGACAAACGCAAAATGGGAAGAACTCTTTAATTCTGAAATCGGCTGGGCAACAATATATTCCAAACCTTTTAAGACAACCCAAAATACTAAGTTAAGGTGGTTCCATTGCAGATTATTGCATAGAATTATTACAACTAAAAAAATCACAAAGCTGAAACTAATCTTTGTACATTTTGTAAAAGCACTTTTTTCTGGGACTGCTTACCAGTCAAAACCTTTTGGAATTCTTTTTTACAATTCTTATTTGATAAATGTCCTTATATTCAATATTTATCTCTTGATGCCAAATTAATTCTACTAGGAGAAAATAATATTACAACAATTGACAAAATTTGTGATCTGTTTCTATTACTTGCTAAATTCTTTATCTATAAATTTAAAGTAACAGATATCTTACCAAGTATGAAACATTTTAAACATATTCTGAAATCTAGATATCCAACAGAAAGAAGTATTTATCACAGTAAAAGTTTACACAACAAATTTCAAACTAAATGGGCTATGTATCATAATACATAATACAATTAGTGCTGAACAAATTATGCAGTTTGTAATTATTATTTACTTTGGTGTTATATACATGTATATTAATATTTTACGACAGACAGCCATACCAGTCATAGTCAAATAATTCATATGTTTTATATAATAATAATACTTCATTTGTGAAGTCTTATGATGTCTGCACCTCATGAATCACTTGTGTGCGTGTCGGTGTGCGTATGCGTATGCGTATGCGTATACGTATGCGTAATTATATGTGTATATTTGAAGTTTGTTTATTGGTGGGATGGTGGGGGGAGGAGGGATGGTGGGTTTAGGTGGGGATGAGTGTATAAGTAGATACAATATAATAGAACATATCTCGCAGAACCCAATTTGTATAGTCAATTTTTTTAAAATTAATTTACATGTCATATCCAAAATTACAAACTATGAGAACTTGGGCTAAATAATATAAAATCTTTTTTCTATCTGTATCATTAATATTTAAACATACATGTATAACCTCGTGATAATAACAATTGTAAATACTGAATGAAAATTTCAATCTGTATACCTAAATGATAATGTTTAATTTTGTATTGTAACTCTGTCACTTCATCCCTGTGGTTGGGACAGATAACAAATGTAAACAGGGGTCTGAGAATAAATGTTTTAAAAACAAACAGTAATAGATACATACAACCTAATATATAGAGTCCATACGTTATCTTTGGGAGAAACGTTAGCCTGGTGCAAAACTGTGCAAACACTGTGCAATAACTTTAAAAAAAACCACTCAAGATCACCAATGACTCGTATCACAAACAGCAGCAGAATGAAACAGTTTGGGTGTTTGAAATAAAATAAAGACTCTTTTATCAAAAGCCAAGCTGGAACAACCAGTAAGAAGAAAGACACCTGTAGCTTGAGACACTATCAGCTTCTATCTCAGTACTGCAGAAACAATAGAAAGACACGCTATCATAGCCAGACTGGGAAGAAACAAAAGAGTAAACAAGTTAAAACATAAAGCTTCGATACTGAGTTGAAATTACATTTAGGCTCGTATTTAGATTTAGTTCACAATATTTTATGACAATAAAAGTGTTAAAAACCTAATTTTGGTGTTTGTTATGTTTATATTATTTTATGACAATAAAATGTTAAAATGTTAAAACCTAACTTTGTTGTTTGTATAAAAAAAACACAACTATATACACATTCTGCTAAATATGTATCTTATAAATATTTTCTATACACAAAAGAGAGACCCAATGAGGACAGCTCTGCTGTTCATACGCTTGAGGTTCTCAGTCGCAATGTCAGCTCTATCAGAAGACCTGTGTATCATTCACCCGAGAGCTGAGACCTATAGTATCTGTATTACTACGTTTTATGTTGGAAAAGAAAATACAACCTACAAGCTAACTTGTGACTTCTGTTATTCATTTAACATTCCGGTAAAACAACACAAGGACATCTACACTGTGTTAATACTGACGAATGCACAACTTCAAACACAATAGCTGCCGCATCCTAGCATCTCGTTTGTCAAATCCAGCTCTATAATCATATCATCTGTTCTGGCCACAAATCTTCTTCTATCATCTCACACAGACATTTTTTCCTCATCACGGTGGCATGACGTTCATGAATCGATTCGTCCAAGTCCTTCCACTGTAAAATTCGGTCGTAGTTGTTGCTTACAAACAGTCTTATGTGGTGGTCTGCCACACGTCTGGCAAGAGCCTGAAACAGTAATAAAAAGTAAAACATTTGTAAGTACGCACGCACGCGCGCACGCACGCGTGCGCGCGCACACACACACACACACACACACACAGCTTCCAGCAACCATCCAACCTCATCCATATAATACAGGCAAACAAACAACCCACAAAACACCAAATATGTTCTAATGGCCACCTCCGTTATAAATATACAAAATAGTGGTGATTTAATGGTTTAGTTTTTGGACTTAAAACTGGTACATACTGGATTCGCCTCCCGCTATCGGCTCCCAAAACGAGCGAGTTTAATGTTTCAAATGGGAGGTTTAACCACTATGAACTGGCCATCCACCTACTGTCCAGGCAGCTATATAGCTGAGGTGAGTGTCCAGAACAGCGTGCAAAGAGATTATTTTCTCTATTTGCAATTAATGGGCAACTGTTATGCAAAACATTAATTTAGGTTCACCAGCACAATATTTTACTTACAAACCATTAAACAAGAACGTCTCTTTTTTCTGTTGTTTAACAATCGAATGTACCGGTATACTGTATTGTGACGTTAATGAAAGTATGAACCACAGAACAATTTAGTGCATAAGTATGTAATGCCTTCTTAGTGTTGCTACCTTACTTACTTACTTACTTACTTACTTACGTACGTACTTATATGCCTATATTCAATTAAGGTTCAAGCACATGTTCATACCTCCATGAACGTCAAAAATAAAAACATTATCACGTTCAATTATTATAATTCCAAGTATATAACTATTTTGTCAATATAAAATACTACACGATATAATATAAACTAAACTTTCATCAATATTAAATACTATGAAATCGATCTTTTTACTGCTTTATTCATTGAAAATTAAAACATGGCACAAGGAAAAAACCCGTAAATCTATGACCGGGTAATTTAAATATCACAAAGGTTCACACACATATATATATATATATATATATATATATATATATATATATATATATATATATATATATATATATATATATTCGCGAAAAAAGTTCCTGTTCACCAAATAATTGCATATAGAATATAATTTACTTGAAATCTGGTCATAAAATGTTCAGTAAATGAACGTGTAACCACTCCCTTCGATATTCCAGCGGTGTCCTGTCAATTGCACGAGCTATTCATGCTTTGTGATCACAAGTTGCATTTCTAGCATTCTTGGTCACTGCTCCTGTTTCACGTCATTCTTTTTATCATTGGACTCTAAAACTATTGCATTGATTCTCATCAATCAGAAAACTATTTTTGTTGCTATCTGATCGTTGTCAGTGTGATGCCACGCCTCCCAGAAAATTAACGTCTTCAAACGATGGGTATGACTGAGGTTAGAATGGCACAAACACTGTTGCTAGTAAGTTTGGTGTTCATTGGTGTTCATCAGAACACTATGCAATATCTGCGGATATGTTCTCAACAGTTTAGGGGTACTAGGGATTTTTCATGCTTAGGGAGTCGACAAATGACGTCACGTCAGCAAATCGTCAATATTAAACAGGTAAACATATGGAATCATTTGGAAATGACACGTTTAACATCCCAATGCATCCGTAAGTTAAGGTCAATCAGTGGAAGGACTGTACGCAACTGATTAAGTGGTCATAAAGTACGACCATGACCATACATCAATACGTTGTTCTGTTACATCGTCACCGGCGGCGCACCAAGCATTGTGTAGACCTACTTCAGGTTCAGAAGGCAAGAGAGGATCACCGTACTTTTAAGAGATAAATATTTCATCTGTCTAAATCACAATATTTTTAAAAATTTAAAAGACTCACTGAAAGTTTAATGATGCACAGGAACATTTTTCAGTGAATATATATATATATAGATATAGATATAGATATTGAACCCCTTTAGAAACACACCACACAGTTAATCACCTAAAACAATGATTTATTGAAATTGTATCACTGGGATACTGTTTACCTCTGAACTTCATTCAATTGGTGAACACTATCATCGACACACATATGGGCAGAGATGAGTTTTTATACCAGACTGAACATCATAACCAAAAATGAATGGTTGAACATGCGATTGTCAAATGGATATCAATAGCGTGTGTGTCGTTCATTTGATGCAATACACGTTGTGCATCGATGCCTCATGGAGATAACCAAGTTCTGGAAGGAGGCTTGTGACAGTTGGTTCCATTCCTGCAATATGGCCGCATCAAGGTCACGGAGATTCTGGATTTGGCTGTAAAACTTCATCTCTCTACTTTATCGCATTCATCCGTCCTCTACAAATGTGCAGGAGGGTCCTGTGATCAAGAGTGAAGGTACCCCAAACCATCACTGCCACCACCCATCGATTAGTCTGGTGCACACATCAATCCGCATAACATTCTCTGCGACGTCTCCACACAAGATGACGACCATCAGCGTGATGCAGATGAAAGCGACTTTCACCACCGAATAGGACGTCTTTCCAATCATGTTGTAGATCTCACTGCAGTCGCTGTTGACGATGATGATTGGTCAGGATAGGGTTAATATAAGGACGTCGTGCACGAAGTCCTGCTGCAGCTAAACCGCAACTTTGTGGTGGATGCACACACTGGATCCCGTAGATTCTGTGTAACTGCAGCTGTATGGGTAGCTGGACGGAATCGATCACGCAAATGAAGGAGCCGGGTGTATCCATGTTGCGCTGGGGTCGTCAACTGTGGTTGCCCAAGGCGTTGACCATCTCGAGCTGATCCTGTTTGCCTGAACCTTCCATTTAACATTGTTATTGTGGAGTGATGACAATTGAATTGTCTGGCAACCGCTCGAATGGAAATTCCACCTTGTAGCAATCCTATTGTTTGACTGCGTTGGTTTTTTCTGACAATCGCGGCATCATTTACTCTGTTTTACGAATGTTTAGAGGGAAAATCATCACAGATCAGTGTTCAAATGATCTTTCATGACATATTGCTTCAAAAACATCTAAATTATTGTTCTCTCCTTGAGTACAGCAGGTACAAATAATGATTTTCATGATTTGCATGTGCACGTATTTGAGTTCACGCAAACTCTCAACGTTGTGTTCGGGCGCATTGTTTAACATGTTTATATTAAGTTTAAATTCATATTGTTACCAAAAATTGTAATGTTTAAAACATACGTAAGGAACTAGGTGGTGCGTTTCTAAAGGAGTTCAGTATACGCGCGCGTGCGTGCGTGCGTGCGTGCGTGCGTGCGTGCGTGTGTGTGTGTATGTGTGTTAATACTGGTAATACTTATATAGACACATGGAATGGCATTTTCGTATTTTAATTACTTTGTTGTTGTTATATACAGAGGATATACTGTACTCAGTTTGTTTTAGGAATGGTGGGGATTATCTTAAAATCTACTTTGTGGGTGGCTGCATATTATTTTAACAAGTTTATGTTCAGTGTGTGTGTTTTTGTTGGGGTTTTTTTGTTTTTTTTTAACCTCATATCATGTGATAAATCCTGAAACAGTCATAAAAATGCATAGAGAATAAGAAGTCAGTGACGAAATTCATCGACCTTATCCTGTGAGTGTAAGCATAAATCCTGAAACAGTCATAAAAATACATAGATAATAGGCCAGTGACAAAATTCATCGACCTTATCCTGTGAGTGTAAGCATTAACATTTTGTTTTAAAGGGACAGACCCTAGTTTCAACCCGTGAAAATTAACACTAAGTTTAGTTAATCTACAAACCTGTAACACATTTGGATAAAGTTACAACTGAGTGAAACATGAGGCTGTGACTTTGAAATGGTGAAATACCCTCTACAAATAGACTAAAACTGTTACTTGTCTGACGCACGTGCGTTTTTAAAAATATGAGAAATGCATTTTGTGATATTAAAAACACCAGGATGACCCAAAACACTTCGAATGTACGGAAATTGATAATCTAAACCATAAATTCTAAGTAAATTTGATTTCAGTTATCAAAAACGGCTATAATAGTCACAAATATGCCTTGGTATTTGAAAACTAGGGTATGTCCCTTTAAATGGTACTTGGATTATACAAACAATTATTTCAAGATAAAAAAATATATTAGTAATTGGACATGAAAATCAAACCTCTTTTTCGGAATTCTCTGCACTAGCATTGTACATTCTGAGAAAACAGTCTCTTAGATAAAGCTGGAAATATAAATATATCAAAATCAATATTAAGTATATGTGGTTTGATGTGATCCTTTCAAAATCCTTTCAAAATATTGTCTATGCAAGCGATGGAAGTGATGTTTATAGAAATAGAATATTTTTGATGTAATTTAATTTCATTACAGCTAAAATACTACAACTGTCCTGATTAGTTATTCATTTATAATAATTAGGGTACGGTTTAGAGTTAAAAGTAGGGTTACGGTCAGTTTTAGATTCTTGGAGTACATTATATTTTTTAATATAAATTTCGGTGGAACATATTTCTAGACAGACTGTTTACTAGTATACTATACTATCATATTCACAGCCAGGCGCGGATTCAGGACCCCCTAGTTTTGGTCAAACAATATATATTACAGAATACAAAAAAAAATGCAAACATATCCCGTCCACCTTTCAAGGACGTTTAAATTCCATTTTCCAAAACAAGAATGGATTAACTATTAAAAAATCATGGATCCGTTGGTCAAATATCTAAATATTGAGTCAAACGATGGTTAATTTCGAAACTCCTTTAGAAAAGTTATTTAATACATCCTCTGTGATTATATTAAAGTTTGTTTTGTTTAACGACACCACTGGAGCACATCGATTAATTAATCATCGGCTATTGGATGTCAAACATTTGGTAATTCTGACTCGTAGTTAACAGAGGAAACCTGCTACATTTGTTTCTAATGCAGCAAGGGATTTTTCATATGCACTTTCCCATAGACAGGAAAACACATACCACGGCCTTTGTCCAGTTGTGATGCACTGGGTGGAACGAGAAAAAAACCTACTAATTAGCTGAATGGATCCACCGAGGTGGTTCGATCCTGCGACGTAAACACCTCAAGCGAGCACTCAACCGACTGAGCTAAAACCCTCCCTCCTCCGTGATTATATTAAGGCACTGATAAGGGAAAACAATATCCATAACACTCGTCTGACTGGTTTTGTTAAATTGCTACACACCTGGCAGAGATCCGTGTCGTAGAACATGAACTGCAGCTGGAAACAGTCAAGGAAACCACATGTGTTTATTCGTATTCTTACACACCCGTTGGTGAGAACATCATTCGTTATTGTTGATAACACACAGTGTTAACACACATACGTGCGATAACATTTTAAAGACATACGACTGGCTGCTCGATGGATACGTTTTTAAACTACTCGTTGTAAAATAAACGCTATCTAACGGCCGCTCGAGTAGTATTCTCTGTTTATAGTACGTCTGCTTGAAAAGGAAACCAATGGATTGGCGTGTATTTTTACAGTGCTGAAACTTGTATAAAAGCATATCACTGTTTTAAACCCACACAAACTCTTAACGTTTTTCTTTACCAAAACAAAAGGATAACATTGTAAATAGAGAAAAGGTTACGTAAAGAGACTGTTCCGAATTTTCTGCCATTGTTAAGATGTTTCCGATTACATTTATAATGATAAAAGTTGCGTATTAAATACATTGTCTTGTGTAGAATATTAATGTCTGCATATTAAATATATTATCTTGTGTAGAATACCAATGTCTGCATATTAAATATAGTATCTTGTGTAGAGTACCAGTGTCTGCATATTTCATATATTATCTTGTGTAGAATACCAGTATCTGCATATTTCATATATTATCTTGTGTAGAATACCAGTGTCTGCATATTAAATATATTATCTTGTGTAGAATATCAGTGTATGCATATTAAACATATTATCTTGTGTAGAATACCAGTGTCTGCATATTTAATATATTATATTGTGTAGAATATCAATGTCTGAATATTAAAGATATTATCATGAGTAGAACATCAGTGTCTGAATATTAAATATATTATATTGCGTAGAATATCAATGTCTGCATATTCAGTGGGTTTCTGATAGCCTTAATGTGTGTAATAGCTCAAATTTCATTTTATATATTCAAAACACGAAATGTATAAAATGTGTAATTTCAATCGTTATAAGGGATCTTGTGACTACAAGTATGTCATAATTAGGGCATCCACGAGTCCAATATATTGGACTCGAGTACTCGAGGGTCAAACTCAACCCGGACCCGAGTCCTGTACCCGACACTTACTCTAGATGATAATGAGATTAAGGAATAAAGTAAAATAGCATTATGCATCTTCATTCCAGCGCTGAACATGGATGCTAAACCATGCCATTGTATTACATTCCACACATTCGAATTTTGTTTTTCCCTTCATGTCTCATATTCTTATAATGTAACTCGCGCCAAGCATATTATGACAAAATGCCTTAAACAATATAATTAATTGAGAATGCCCTTCCTTGCTCGGGTACTCGAGTCCTGTGAACGTGCCCGAGTCCTCGTGGATACCCTAGTCATAATGGCAGCAAACTCAGGACAGTCCCTTTAACAAAACCTACCTGCTGTAAAATTGTAGAAGATGAATCTCCCGTTTAATACGGGGGTGACGGCATTTGTTGGAATAGCAGAGATAACAGTAAAAACACTTTCAAGAGAACAATCGTGTAAAGCTTAATGAATTCTGTAGAACGGCAATAGCTCTTTAAAACAAATACTATGGAAGGTGTACGACTCTCTGGTCTTACAAAATACTCCACAATACTAATCTTACAAGTACCACAGCAGGTTATAGCATTTTTTTTTTTTTTTTAGACCAAAAATAATAGGCGTAATTTTCCACTATAGTAAACTTTAAAAAACAACAACAAACAAACCCAACAAACAAACAATAACACAAAAACACATATGAAAAAAACACACCAAGAAACCACCAAAATAAAACAAACAAACCTACAACCTAATGATGACGGATGTATACGCATAGGCTTACGAGCTTCCACTTTTGCTGGTTTTTGCCAGATTTAAATGAAAATGCCCGAATCTGGATAACAACATTTATTAATTTGAGCTTTGCTGTCAAACAGCTATATAGAGTTCCAACGTTAAACGAATCATTACGCAATTTTACATGGATTACAGCTACTCTTGCGGGTAGAATGACAGAAATACATCGTAAAAAGGTCTCAGGTTAGCACATTTTTCTCGAATATCTCTATCGTTTTTGCCCGAATTTGAGGATTTGCTCCAGCATCAGGGGGTAGTTATCCCCCTCCCCCCGCCCCTGCCGCCCTGTCTCGTACATTTAATAAAATCATGTATACAGCCATAGCTTCAATTTAATAATTAATTCCAAACAAAATTAATTAAAACTATATATATTAAAAGTCAATTAATATATATTTGCTAAATGACTATAATCACTAAATTCATAAATAATTACAAAATATCCGTTATATATATATATATAAAAAACTTTTATCAAAACAATAATTCAATATAAAAGGTTTTCAAAATAACCTAATTCCGTTTCCATCACGGCTTAACTTCCCCTGTTTTGACTACTGTATATATAACTATAGTAAAGTCCGCCTTCTCCGTGGGGAAAAATGGGAAACCCAACATCAATGCAAGAACAAATATTGAACCAAAAATAAGGCAGAGATGAATAGTACTTGTAGAATGTAGGAAAATGCGTTTTAGGACATCTAGTTTTCAATATTTTACGGGGGAACATACCTCCCGAACCCCCTAGAAACTTTGCTTTGCACCCTAGGTGGTAGTCAAGGGGGACACACGCCACACCCCCCCCCCCCCCCCCCCCCCCCCCAGTGTCCATTTGCTTCCGCTGTGCCTGTAATGACATTAACAAATTAGATAAACCCTCTTTTGACCTTTACATATATGAAAACTATTCGGTTATAGCATATTTGAAAGTAAAGGCTTTATGTATTATATTACAGTTCAATCCCGTTGGCTCGAACCCCGTTGGTGCTCGAAAAAGAGTTCGACCTAACCATTCGGTCAACATCGTGTACATGTAACTCGGGACGTCGTTTTTGATTCGAAGCGTTATACTGTATTCAACCCTTCCGAGTTCGACCCAGTGAGATTCTACATTTATGCATTTAAACAAAAACAATTCTCATTCAAGTAGTCTATTCTGATACCTTTGCTTAATATAATAAAGGATACAGTAGGAACTGATTCTTGGTTGAAGTAAAGTAAAAGTTTCGTCTTCTGCAACCACTCCAGAGATACTGCTTTCGCGATTTGCCGTGCTTTTTTGATCCCCTGTAAACAGGCACGGCAAAACTGGTACACAACACTGGTACACACGCACGCACGCACGCGCACGCACACACCGACAACAACACACACACACACACACACACACACACACGCACCAGAGACAGAAGACAGAGAGAGAGAGAGAGAGAGAGAGAGAGAGAGAGAGAGAGAGAGAGAGAGAGAGAGAGGCAGAGAGGAGAGACAGGTTACGAGAGAGAGAGAGAGAGAGGAGAGAGAGGGCAGGCAGAGGAAGGTCATTTGAGAGAGAGAGAGAGAGAGAGAGAGAGAGAGAGAGAGAGAGAGAGAGAGAGAGTATATAATACAGACTAAATAATACAAATTCATTAGGCTCAACACAATTTGGTTGACATATAACACCATAGATTGAATATTGATGTAGGCACGGCTGAAATGTATGTATTGACTGGATGTATTGACTCGAGGCACGTATGTATATATGTATGTATGTATGTATGTATGTATGTACTATGTACATGTATGTACATGTATATGCATGAAAGCAAAAATGTTGTTTTCGGGGTTTTTTTCTAAACCTTTATTACCCCCAGATCATTGGCAATGTCAAGGTTGGGGTGCCTTGAATCATCGTCTTACAATATACAGCAATAATAAAATTATATAACATGATTATATGTACCTTTATAACTGTACGGTAAAGGTGTTATATTTCATATTATATATATAAACAATATGTGATATGTATGGGAGTTATATTCATTACATTTCTTGTCATATACTGCACAACCGTATTCATATATATACATACATATACATACATACATACATACATACATATATACATACATATATACGCATTTTAAAATGATCTGAGGGTCACAAATGATAGGTGAAACGAGCTTGCATTGGAAAAAAAAAGGGAGGGGTGACAGAGAGGAAGGGGAAACAACATAAAGAAAGGTTTATCGACAACTAAAAGGTTTTGTTGTTGTTGTTATTGTTTTTAACTGTTTTAAGTGGGTGTCTAATGTAGTAAGGACAACGCGTTTTTAACGAAGAAGAGGAAGAGCATAAAAACAAAAACATTTCTTTTTTTTTAGACTTATGATAGGGGGACAGAAAATGGAGAGGAAGGATAAACATGACGAAAGAATAATTTGTATCCAAATGATGGGTGTTTCAAAGGTGTAAGATACGTTTACTAGAACTTGTGTTATTTGTAAGTACAACGGGTTTGAAAACAATAACAAGAGGAATAGAGAAATAAGGTCTTTAAATGACTAAAGTTGTAAATCAGACCATTTACTTGTGAACTGGTCTTCTTTTTCTGACAATATGAATCTTTCAATATTTCTTGATACTTTATTATATTTACAACTTCAATAAAATTTTGAGAATGATTTGTATATTTACAACTATAAATGTACCGTTTCACTATTAAAATTAAATGATTTAATAAAATACTTAAATGTGGACCTCCAAGTAGTGTAACACATATATCTAAATTCAAGGTAGTACCTGTTTTGATTTCAAACCAATTTTTAAAGTTTACCCACAACTGCCCTGTGTGATAACAAGTGAAGAATAAATGTTCTAACGATTCCGCTTCATTCGAACAAAACGTACATAGAGTATTTGCTAGTATGCCACATTTATTCAGGTAAGTATTCGTGGTTAATATACGGTGTATAAGTTTGAACTGAAAATGTTGCGTCTTAGTGTCGAAAGCAAAATGTTATTAATTACTACTTTTAGAGGAACATTATTACACAGAAGGGAATTATGACCTCTTGGCAGTAAAGGCGATAACAACGATAACAATAAGAATACATGGACTATAATTATTACATTTTTTGAAATAGAACACATGTAAAAGTTGCTTTCCAAAAATCTAAAAAATGTGTAGTGAAATTGCATGGTGTGTGTGTGGGGGGGTCACGAAAAGAATTAAAAGAAGCGATACAGTTTATCGAGGTTACCAAATAGAATAATATAACGAAAGTAAAATTCACGTTAGAGCTCATCAAATACGGGATTTTGCCGTAATTACCCCGCTCTGATGTAGGTCATTTGCAACGTATTACAGATCTATAGTTGATTAATATACTTAGTAGTCTTCTTCCGATAGACAGCAATCAGGGCACATTAATATAGAATTCTTCCAATAGACAAGAATCAGGCTACATTAATATATTTAGTAGTCTTCTGCCGATAGACAAGAATCAGGCCACATTAACATACTTAGTAGTCGTCTACCAATATAAAAGAATCAGGCCACATTAATATACCCAGTAAGCGCCTACCAATAGACAAGAATCAGGCCACATTAATATACTAGGTAGTCTTCTCCCGTCAGACAAGAATCAGGCCACATTAATATACTTAGTAGTCTTCTCCCGATAAATAAGAATCAGGCCACATTAACATACTTAGTAGTCGTCTACCAATATACAAGAATCAGGCCACATTAATATACCCAGTAAGCGCCTACCAATAGACAAGAATCAGGCCACATTAATATACTTGGTAGTCTTCTCCCGTCAGACAAGAATCAGGCCACATTAATATACTTAGTAGTCTTCTCCCGATATACAAGAATCAGACCACATAAATATACTAAGTAGTCATCTTCCAATAGACAAGAATTAGGCCACATTAATATACTTAGTAGTCATCTTCCAATAGACAAGAATCAGGCCACATTAATATGCTTAGTAGTCTTCTCCCAATAGACAAGAATCAGGCCACATTAATATACTTAGTAGTCTTCTACCAGTAGACAAGAATCAGGCCACATTAATATACTTAGTAGTCTTCTCCCAATAGACAAGAATCAGGCCACATTAATATACTTAGTAGTCTTCTCCCAGTAGACAAGAATCAGGCCACATTAATATACTCAGTAGTCTTCTCCAAATAGACAAGAATCAGGCCATATTAATATACTAAGTAGTCTTCTCCCAATAGACAAGAATCAGGCCACATTAATATACTTAGTAGTCTTCTCCCAATAGACAAGAATCAGGCCACATTAATTTATTTAGTAGTCTTCTCCCAGTAGACAAGAATCAGGCCACATTAATATACTCAGTAGTCTTCTCCCAATAGACAAGAATCAGGCCATATTAATATACAAAGTAGTCTTCTACCAGTAGACAAGAATCAGCCCACATTAATATAGTAAGTAGTCTTCTCCCAATAGACAAGAATCAGGCCACATTAATATAGTAAGTAGTCTTCTCCCAATAGACAAGAATCAGGCCACATTAATATACTCAGTAGTCTTCTCCCAATAGACAAGAATCAGGCCATATTAATATACAAAGTAGTCTTCTCCCAGTAGACAAGAATCAGCACACATTAATATAGTAAGTAGGCTTCTCCCAATAGACAAGAATCAGGGCACATTAGTATACTTAGTAGTCTTCTCCCGATAGACAAGAATCAGCCCACATTAATATAGTAAGTAGTCTTCTCCCAATAGACAAGAATCAGGGCACATTAGTATACTTAGTAGTCTTCTCCCAATAGACAAGAATCAGGGCACATTAGTATACTTAGTAGTCTTCTCCCAATAGACAAGAATCAGCCCACATTAATACAGTAAGTAGTCTTCTCCCAATAGACAAGAATCAGGCCACATTAGTATACTCAGTAGTCTTCTCCCGATAGACAAGAATCAGGCCATATTAATATACAAAGTAGTCTTCTCCCAGTAGACAAGAATCAGCACACATTAATATAGTAAGTAGTCTTCTCCCAATAGACAAGAATCAGGTCACATTAGTATACTTAGTAGTCTTCTCCCAATAGACAAGAATCAGGCCACATTAATATATTTAGTAGTCTTCTCCCAGTAGACAAGAATCAGGCCACATTAATATACTCAGTAGTCTTCTCCCAATAGAGAAGAATCAGGCCATATTAATATACAAAGTAGTCTTCTCCCAGTAGACAAGAATCAGCCCACATTAATATAGTAAGTAGTCTTCTCCCAATAGACAAGAATCAGGCCACATTAATATAGTAAGTAGTCTTCTCCCAGTAGACAAGAATCAGCCCACATTAATATAGTAAGTAGTCTTCTCCCAATAGACAAGAATCAGCCCACATTAATATAGTAAGTAGTCTTCTCCCAATAGACAAGAATCAGGGCACATTAATATACTCAGTAGTCTTCTCCCAATAGACAAGAATCAGGCCACATTAGTATACTCAGTAGTCTTCTCCCGATAGACAAGAATCAGGCCATATTAATATACAAAGTAGTCGTCTCCCAGTAGACAAGAATCAGCACACATTAATATAGTAAGTAGTCTTCTCCCAATAGACAAGAATCAGGGCACATTAATATACTCAGTAGTCTTCTCCCAATAGACAAGAATCAGCCCACATTAATATAGTAAGTAGTCTTCTCCCAATAGACAAGAATCAGCCCACATTAATATAGTAAGTAGTCTTCTCCCAATAGACAAGAATCAGGGCACATTAATATACTCAGTAGTCTTCTCCCAATAGACAAGAATCAGGCCACATAAATATACTTAGTAGTCTTCTCCCAATAGACAAGAATCAGGCCACATTAATATATGTAGTAGTCTTCTCCCAGTAGACAAGAATAAGGCCACATTAATATGCTTAGTAGTATTCTCCCAATAGAAAAGAATCAGGCCACATTAATATACTAAGTAGTCTTCTCCCAGTAGACAAGAATCAGCCCACATTAATATACTTAGTAGTCTTCTCACAATAGACAAGAATCAGGCCACATTAATATACTGAGTAGTATTCTCCCAATAGACAAGAATCAGGCCATATTAATATACTCAGTAGTCTTCTCCCAATAGACAAGAATCAGGCCACATTAATATACTTAGTAGTCTTCTCCCAATAGACAAGAATCAGGCCACATTAATATACTCAGTAGTCTTCTCCCGATAGACAAGAATCAGGCCACATTAATATACTAAGTAGTCATCTCCCAATAGACAAGAATCAGGCCACATTAATATACCTAGTAGTCTTCTCCCAATAGACAAGAATCAGGCCACATTAATATACTCAGTAGTCTTCTCCCGATAGACAAGAATCAGGCCACATTAATATACTCAGTAGTCTTCTCCTGATAGACAAGAATCAGGCCACATTAATATATTCAGTAGTCGTCTCCCATTAGACAAGAATCAGGCCACATTAATATACTAAGTAGTCATCTCCCAATAGACAAGAATCAGGCCACATTAATATACCTAGTAGTCTTCTCTCGATAGACAAGAATCAGGCCACATTAATATACTCAGTAGTCGTCTCCCGATAGACAAGAATCAGGCCACATTAATATACTCAGTAGTCTTCTCCTGATAGACAAGATTCAGGCCACATTAATATATTCAGTAGTCGATTCCCATTAGACAAGAATCAGGCCACATTAATATACTTAGTAGTCGTCTCCCAATAGACAAGAATCAGGCCACATTAATATACTTAGTAGTCTTCTCCCAATAGACAAGAATCAGGCCACATTAATATATTCAGTAGTCGTCTCCCGATAGACAAGAATCAGGCCACATTAATATATTAGTAGTATTCTTCCGATAGACGAGAATCAGGCCACATTAATAAACTTAGTAGTCGTCTCCCAATAGACAAGAATCAGGCCACATTAATGTAGTCTTCTCACGATAGACAAGAATAAGGCCACATTAATATACTAAGTAGTCTACTCACGATAGACAAGAATCAATCCACATTAATATACTTAGCGGTCTTCTCATAATAGACAAGAATCAGACCACATTAATATACTTGGTAGTCTTCTCCCGATCGACATGAATCAGGCGACATTAATATACTTAGTAGTCTTCTCCCGTTAGACAAGTATCAGGTCACATTAATATACTTGGTAGTCTTCTCCCGTTAGACAAGAACCAGGCCACATTAATATACTTAGTAGTCTTCTCCCGATAGACAAGAATCAGGCCACAATAATATACTTAGCGGTCTTCTCATAATAGACAAGAATAAGGCCACATTAATATACCTAGTAGTCTTCTCCCGTTAGACAAGAATCAGGCCACATTTATATACTTAACGGTCTTCTCACGATAGACAAGAATAAGGCCACATTAATATACTTAGTAGTCTTCTCCCGATATACAAGTATCAGGCCACAATAATATACTTAGCGGTCTTCTCACGATAGACAAGAATAAGGCCACATTAACATACCTAGTAGTCTTCTCCCGTTAGACAAGAATCAGGCCACATTAATATACTTAGTAGTTTTCTCACTATAGACAAGAATCAGGGCACATTAATATACTTGGTAGTCTTATCCCGTTAGACAAGAATCAGGCCACATTAATATACTTAGCGGTCTTCTCACGATAGACAAGAATAAGGCCACATTAATATACCTAGTAGTCTTCTCCCGTTAGACAAGAATCAGGCCACATTAATATACTTAGTAGTATTCTCCCAATAGAAAAGAATCAGGCCACATTAATATACTAAGTAGTCTTCTCCCAGTAGACAAGAATCAGCCCACATTAATATACTTAGTAGTCTTCTCTCGATAGACAAGTATCAGGCCACATTAAAAAATATATACTTAGCAGTCTTCTCCCTATATAGATTGTTGCCCCAATTAAACGAAAATGCCCGAATCTGGATGATAACATGTATTCATATTACTGCCAAACAGCTATAAAAAGTTGCATACGAATCGCTGCGCATCTTAACACGGAGTATAACTAACATTGTGGAGAAGGCCTAGTAAGTTGTGTAACTTGTGCCTAATCCATTTGTTCTTTAAAAAGCAATACAATATGTTTCAATCAAACATTGTGGGTAGAATGATGGAAATACACGGTGAAAAGATTTCAGGCAAGATCATTATGCTCGATTATTTATTTTTGTTACCCGAATTTTTAGGATTTGCTCCAGCCCTGTGTGGGGGGGGGGGGATAACCCCCCAATTTGCTTGTCGTGTACGCTGATGTGGAGGACACATGTCTCACCCCCCCCCCCCCCACACACACACACACTCGGTAATGACAGCCCTGCGATACGTTACCAGTTGCTTGATTTGTCTCCGAATCAGCATGTTCATTGGGATGTATACAATCATGAAAACTGCAAACGTCGATCCTATGGGAATGATGATGAGAACCAGCCAGTCTGTGTCGTACACATGAATCATCAACATTAAACAACCCGCTAACACGCTGAAGGAATACAACCCGAAAAAGACGAGCAAACTGAACCAATAGAGAGTAGCAGTGCGTTTCACCAGTCCAAAGATCCTCATATAAAACAAAGAGTTTAACTTCGTCACTGTAAGATCGTGCCAGTCTCTTGAAATCTGTAACGGAATGAATGAGTGAATGAATGAATGAATGAATGAATGAGTGAATTAGTTAATCAGTCACATCTATAATAAAGGAATCAATCAAGGGAAAAAATTGAAAGAAGGGAATCTTTGTTTGACGATATATCAGTACAGGCAACACATCACCATTTGTTGTGTCGGAGTGTGACGTAGCTCGGTGGTACAGCGCTCCCCTGATGCGCGGTCGATCTGGAATCGATCCCAGTCGGTGGGCCCATTGGGCTATTTCTCGTTCCAGCCAGTGCTCCACAAATGATGTAACAAAGGATATGGTATGTGCTATCTTGTCTGTGGGATTGTGCATATAAAAGATCTATTGCTGTTCAGAAAAATTGGCTTCTCTTTTCTGTTGTTTTTTACCCTATAGTTTGTAGCAGTATTTGAAGGACATTGTCATCTGCGTAATTTCTGATTTTGCCTGGTTCTAAATAACAAAATAATCATATAAAACACTAGTCCAGTTATTTACTTTCCTGCACAAGGTTGTGTTATGTGCTATCCTGTCTCTGAGATGGTGCATATAAAAGATCCCTTGCTAGTAGCGGGTTTCCTCTCTAAGACTGTCAAATGACCATATATTTGACATCCAATAGCCGATGGTTAATAAATCAATGTGATCTAGTGGTATCATTAAACAAATGCACAAACCTTTGATCCCATTTTCCTTAACAGCTGGTCTTGATACGTCGATAAACTTTTAAAGTACCAGGCTGTCCCTCGCACTGAAGAAGTGTTTTCTTTTTCAGCAGACACAAAGGTTTTCATTCCATTTTTATCTGAAATTAAACACCACCACGGAAGAAATATCATTAAAAAAATAAAGTATCAATTTTCGAAGATGTGTAAGGCATGGAACACAAAACATGGCAAATTGTCACAAAACGCGGACGGGTGAAGACGTTTATTAGGAAGGGGTGCAACGTTTTAAAAACGGCACTTTCAGTATCCAGCGGTTTTTAAAAGGTTAGGTTGTTTTATTTAACGACACCACTAGAGAACATTGATTTATTAATCATCGGCTGTTGGATGTCAACCATTTTCTAAATCGACATACAGTCTGAGAGAGGAAACCTTCTACATTTTCCCATCAGTAGCAAGGGATCTTTTATAGACACCATCTTACAGACAGAATAGCACATACCACGGCATTTGATATACCAGTCGTGGGACACCTACAGTATTCAAAAGTAAACTAAGATGCATTGCCTATATATATGGCATTTTCCCCAGAAACAGTAACGAGACCTCTGTCACCCCCTCTGAATCCGCCAATGAGAATATCCAACTAATTATTCTCAATGTTCTGAGGTGTCGTTAAAGAGACATTCCTTTCCTTTCCTCTCTTAGAAAGTTGACAGCGATCGTGCTGACACGTTCTCTGTAGACGAAGAGTTTAAAATGGAAGTAAAAAGGTGAATTGCATCCTGGATAAATGACTACAATCTGTGGTAGCAGACCCGTTTAGATACACACAAATTGCAAACGAGTCTCCCATGGGTTGTCCTGCCACGATCTGAACAGATCAGGCCCTTTTAAGGGCCAAATCGGCCCCTGTGGCGCAGTCGTTAAGTCATCAGACTACAGGCTGGTAGGTACATAGTTCGCAGCCCGGTACCGGATCCCACCCAAAGCGTGTTCTTAATTGCACAATGGGTAGGTGTAAGGCCACTACAGACAGCCTAGATAGCTGAGGTGTGCCCAAGATATAAAAACGAAAATAAGTTGAATTAAAATACTTAAATAAAACTATACGTATAGTAGCTCACTTTTTATATTTTGGCAAACCGTTGAAAAATGTGCCAATTTTCCTTCATGGAAACTGAGCAATCTTTCACTTTTGACTTAATCCTACTGGACATTCAAAATTCCATAGCACCAAAACTACCCCAGTCACTACCGTCCCCGGTCGGGCTGCTGGCGCTCTCTTCCACCTGCCAGTGCGGGCGGTCCCCTCTCCCACCCACCGCAACCTTTTTCCTGGCCTGGACAGAGGAGCGTTACAACGAGCGCTACAACAGCTTGTTCTGAATGTATACGTAACCCTATGACCTGAACTTACCTGACCTGGCAGCAGAAGATGGTGGGTTAATCGGCTATCATTTCTAATACGTACAGGTAGACATTAGGTAGTTTCTCAATAGTAAAGCAGTTTCAGCATTAAATTTTGTTGCATGTACCATTTTAAAATTCAGCTATGTATTAAAGTGAAAAACAATATTTAAAACATAATTAACTGGTTTTGTGTGCATGTATGCCAGTGTCCTGTGCTGTATAGTTTTTCTGCTACTGAACGTGGAACATGTTACCATGAATCACCGGATCTATAGGCCAACAAATACACATTAAAAACCGTTGAAGTGTAACTGAAATAGTTCATAGTTTTTGTGCATAATAAAGTATGATCGTAAAAGTTGAAGTTAGAGTTTGTTTTGTTTAATGACACCCACTAGAGCACATTGACTTATTAATCATCGGCTATTGGATGTCAAAAATTTGGTAAATTTTGATATATAGTCTTAAAGAGGAAACCCGCTACATTTGTCCATTAGTAGCAAAGGATCTTTTATATGCACCACCCCACAGACAGGATAGCACATACTACGGCCTTTGATATACGAGAAATAGCCCAATGGGCCCACCGACGGGGATCGATCCCAAAGCGGCCGTGCATCGAGCGAGCGCTTTACATCTGGGCTACGTCCCACCCCTATGATGGTAAAACGTCTGTTTGTTCATGTATCTAACCAAGGATCAAGCACGCTGTCCTGTGTAACTATTTTTGATGATATTGGGATCGCGGAGTTGTTGGTGGTTTTGTTGTTGGCCTCCACTGCGCGTGCTGTAACCTCACCGTGGTGCAGGGGTGTAACATTCTCTTTGAGAATGGCCAATACAGCACAAATTGAACTTTAGAGTAAAATTCGGTGTCCGTAAAATTCTGTGATATTTTTATTTATATTTTTGCACAGTTCTTTACACTGTTTTTGTTTAAACCTTGAATTTTTATATTGATGTTGATCATCACTTTATTTATTTGCATTACCATAGTTTGACACCCAATAGCCGATGTATTTTTCGTGCTGGGGTGTCGTTAAACATTCATTCATTCATTCATTCTCTTTGTTGTTGGCCTGTGTAATCTTCCTATCAAATAAGAAAGTCTTACCTTGCTGGTGATACTGAAGACCGACGTTTGGCAGAATGTCCTTAAGTTCACCTACAACAAAGAATTTATACAGCAAAAAGACACGCTAAGAAGATAGTAAAATATAAAAATATATGTCATCATCATAATCATGATCAACTTCTTCGTCGTCCTTGTTGGCGTGTGTGTGTATGTGTGCGCGCGCGCGCTAACATGTGTGTGTGTGTGTATGTTTGTGTGTGTGTGTGTGTGTGTGTGTGTGTGTGTGTGTGTGTGTGTGTGTGTGAACAAAAACTTACATTTTTGGTACAGTGCGTCTTTAATCTTGCAAACAGCATTCTCTCCCTTGGTGACGTCGATGTAGTTGACGGTTCTCAGCACGTCTGGTACGGGGCAGGGTTTCAGCATCACTGGAATGATGCCGTTCCGTCTCTCTTGGACAGACAAAACAAACGCCAGGTGTCTTTCGTAGGAACACCAGCCACTGTCGATGTACTCTGGCGACAAAACCATAACTATTCTCATAGCACGTGACATTCCATCTTCAATAAGAGAAGCAATCGGCTTCCCAGGAGTGAAATCTCTCGGAGGCCACAGACACTTGATCCCATAGTCTTGTTCCAGTCGCTCGACCCACTCCTGAACCTATTGCTGGTCGTCAGAACTGTGAGAGAAGAACAGGTGGTGTGTTTTCCCTTCTGGTAACGCCGTGGCTAAATTTTTAACAAACTGTGGTGGTGACCTAGGTGTGGCGCTCTCGTAGGAACTACAAAGAGTACTGGGAGTAGATAGAAGTGGCTCACTTTCTTCCTTGTATCTGTGCGCCATGGCTCGCTATAAGATCTTTCTTGGACTTAATCTTCTGAAAAATCAAAGCCAAATATATGCAAGATAATAATATTGGACACTTTGCCATGACACTAGGGCCTCCAAGAGCACTCGAGTACTCGGGCACGGGCCGTGTCTAGCAAAACTCGAGTACTCGGGCACGGGTCGGGTCTAGCAAAACTCGAGTACTCGGGCACGGGCCGTGTCTAGCAAGACTCGAGTACTCGGGCACGGGCCGTGTCTAGCAAGACTCGAGTACTCGGGCACGGGCCGTGTCTAGCAAAACTCGAGTACTCGGGCACGGGCCGTGTCTAGCAAAACTCAAGTACTCGGGCACGGGTGGAGTCTAGCAATACTCGAGTCCGTTCACAAGACTCGAGTACCCGGACACGGGCCGAGTCTAGCAAGACTCGAGTACTCGGGCACGGGTCGTGTCTAGCAAAACTCGAGTACTCGGGCACGGGTCGAGTCTAGCAAAACTCGAGTACCCGGACACGGGCCGTGTCTAGCAAGACTCGAGTACTCGGGCACGGGTCGTGTCTAGCAAGACTCGAGTACTCGGGCACGGGTCGTGTCTAGCAAGACTCGAGTACTCGGGCACGGGTCGTGTCTAGCAAAACTCGAGTACTCGGGCACGGGCCGAGTCTAGCAATACTCGAGTCCGTTCACAAGACTCGAGTACCCGTGCAAGGAAGAGCACTCTCATATAAAAAAAAAATCGAATGTGTGGAATGCAATACAATGACATGATATGTAATCTATGTTCAGCGCTGCAATTTTACTTTATTCCTTAGTCTCATTATCACTAAGTGTAAGTGTCGGGTACTCGGGTCCGAGTCGAGTTTGACCCACTAGTACTCGAGTCCAGTATTTTGACACAATAGGTATAGGGAACATTATAAAAATAGGGATAGTGGAAGGTACAAAATATATATTCTTTAAATACTATTACTACATAGATTCTCAAAAGAGTAATGTCCCTCAATATATTCCGCAGTAAATGTTTTGAGTGTATAGTGAAAGTGTGATTTGGTTAACGACTCCACTGGAGCACATTGATTAATTAACTATCGGCTATAGGATGGCAAACAATTGGTAATTCTGGACCCAATTTCACAAACGTAAATCTACGACTAAACCACAATTCTTATTACTAGTATAGTTCAACAAATATAGTTAGAATAACACATATTTCTTCTCTTTTTTTGTCTGTAATGATGTAATTGTCTGCGTGAAAACACATGCAAACGCACGACCTGTATAACTGGCAGTAGCAGACGTAAACTTACGATGTTTAGTGAAATGGGCCCCTGACTCGTAGTCATCAGAGGAAACACGCTACATTTTTTTTCGAATGCAGCAAGGGATCTTTTATATGCACTTTCCCACAGACAGGAAAGCACATAACACAGCCTTTGTCCAGTTGTGGTGCACAGGTTGTAATGAGAAAAAAACAATCACCTTAATGGATCCATCGAGGTGATTCGATCCTGCGACGCAAGCACCTTAAGCGAGTACTCAACCGACTGAGCTATGCAAAGGTGCGTATTTTTAAACAATTTAAAAATATATATTCTTGTTTTAGTTTTATATGCCGACACATAATGATGGTTTAAAATAAATATGACAAATTTTTAAAGATCACATCTTCAAAATTAAACGTATTATGATGATATAGCCTATTTTCGTACCTATACCCACGTGAAATTAATAAACGTGTCATTAGTTATGAATCGATTAGCCTATAAAACATTTATTTATGTTCACAGATTCCACCTCCTCATCAACTTTTAATTCCACCCTTTTTTAAACTTTGGCAAAGCAGTTCATGAAATATTGCTTAAAATGAAATTTAGAAAAGTCAAATACGCCATCTTGAAAATGGCGGCCACCTTGGAACAAACTGGGTTGATCCTTGAACACTCGGACCACAATTGCTCTACAGACACCAGCCTCCAACTATATTTCGAACAGAAAACTTTCGCATCAACTTGAATTGACTGTTTTTACGTTTGTTTTGTTTAACGACTCCACTAGAGCACATCGATGTATTAATCACCGGCTATTGGATGTCAAACATTTGGTAATTCCGACACGTGGTCATCAGAGGAAACCCGCTATATGTTTCCTAATGAAGCAATGGATCTATTATATGAACTTTCTAACAGACAGGAAAGCACATACCACGGCCTCTAATATACCAGTCGTGGTGCACTGACTAGAACGAGAAATTGGCCAATGGGCCCACCGACGGGGATCGATCCTAAACCGACAGCGCATCAAGCAAGCGCTTTACCACTGGACTACGTCCCGCCCTCTGACTGTTTTGGGGCACCCCACTAATAGAACTGAACGTCACTTTATTCATATGACGAGGCTAATCGCTTTCCCTTCCATGCAGAAACAGTGTGTCCTTCATTTCATTTCAACTTCATGTTCGTACAATATGTTTTGTGCTCACCAGAAATACTTACAAACACGTCTTGGGGGGGGGGGGGGGGGGGGGGGGGGGGGGGGTTGAGTGGCGGACCAAGAAAAATGGCACCTCAATAAAGTTTTGATATTTGCAAGTAATATGCATTTGTTTGTGTATATATATCACTGTGTACGAATGGAAGAGTACATTAATTTGACTAAATGACTAGCTGCGATTTTCTGTACCGCTAGCTGCATTATTAACTACGACCTATGCAGTAGTTAATAATGAAACTAACGATACAGAAATTCACTTCCTCGCCTAACGATAAGGTTTCTACTGTCTGACTCGCAAACAAATCGGAACAGCGAGTCCAGTATCATTGTCAGACGGACATAGTATAACGGACACAATTCCATGTGTAATTTAATAGTTACGATCGACTATCTACCTGCAATTATTAATATTATGAACAACCATTAAGCATTCCATATATATATATATATATATATATATATATATATGCATAAAATTAAATGTAATTAATAAGCAATTATAATTTTATACACTAAAGCAATTAAATATAATTTATTTAGATTACATATTTTAGAATTATACATATACATTAATACTAGTGTTTAATCTATGAAGTAGTTATATTAATTTGGATTAAGATTTTATATAGGGGAATAAATGTAATAATTAGTTTATAATAAGGCGTGTAATGGTGTAATTGCGTTCATTTGATATAGATTATTATACTAGCTTAGCTTGTACTTAACAAATAGAAGAGTACTGTGTTTTCTATATTTTAGTATATCAGATATGGACGGTGATTTATAAGTGTTTTATTTGTTTTATAACTGCTGATATCTACATTTCCTGTTAACGACCTATGGTCTGTCGTCCTATCGCCCACAGCGAAAGGTAGACTATGGAGTATTGCTCAGGGTACATTCTTGTTTAAGGCCCGTGCAGTATTCTTAATGCACGTGCAGTTCATGTACTTGTAAACAGAAGCCTAGTTTTAATTATATCATATTGTAAATATTTATATTGTATAGCTTAACCTTAAATTGTGCTGAACTTTATGAAAAGAGATGTGGACTTTAGATTATTTATTAATCCTTTATTAATAAATATTAGATAATATATAGTGTATTTATAGCATTAATGAGTAGCATTAATTAAATTCCTTGGTATGTATATTTGGATAAATAGTATATTTTCTTTAAATATACTGCAGAGAGTTGTGTAGTTTTTATGCTTTTGTGTATGATTTTGTTATTTATGTATTTTAATATTCTTGTTATTATTTTTATAGGGTTTAAAACAACACCCTTCTGTCAAATAAAGAACCTTTACACACTGCGTCCGTCTTTGTGTTGAAATCCAGTGTAACATATACATATATATATATTCACTGGCGTAGGGGATAAGGGGGCATGTGTCCCCCACTTTTCAGATATTTTGTTTCATAATAGTGCAAAAGTGTGTAAATATAAAAGTGTGGCCCCCTCCCCACACTTTTTGGCACCGTGCTGCGCCACACTAATATATGTATATATGTGTGTGTGTGTGTGTGTGTGTGTGTGTGTGTGTGTGTGCACGCGTACATTCCTCCCCCCCCCCCCCCCCCCCGTCTTGTCACCTTCATACGCCACTGGTATATGTACATAGATAAAAAAGAAAATTCAAATGTGCGTGTTAGTCTGTGTTATGTGTTTGGTTGTGCGTGTGTACTGGTGTGTGGGCTTGTTTTGTAGGCTATTGTTTATTTGGGGGCAGATTTGTTGTTGTTACTGGGGTTTCCTTTCTGGGGGGAGGTAAAATTGTTGAGGGTGGGGGGGGGGTATTTTTTAAATATTAGGTTTTTTGTTTTGCCTGCCACTTTCGCTTATAATCATTTATAGAACAATGTCTTCATTTTAACATATAACCTTAAATAATCGGCATGCAAGACTAACAGAAATATGTTTACATAGATATTTTGATGTAAACAAAACAAGTATAGTTACTATAGGTAGATGTTCTTTATTACAGCAAAATTTACACTTTATAATGCAATGTATATAGGCCTAATTAATTTACAGCAAACGAAATATTTAGTCAAACAGCGCATGTGCAGGAAATTGTGTAGAGGAAGTCTAGACTGGCTAGTGGTGTTTTTAGGGGAGGGGTCGGGTCATGCGTCCCCAGAAATACACTGAGAAAGCAAAACAAACATAATATAGCACGTGGGGAAGGGGACTGTTCTAATTGGAATATTATATATAGTCCGTCCCATCCTACAAACATGTTGTCTTGTTGTTTTTGTAAATAATTTTAGTTTGGTTTGACGTAAAAATAAAAATAAAAGGTTTTTGGGAAATAACAAAAATATACTATTTTTGTGTGTAATTTAGAAAACAATCGGCTCAGAAATAAATAACTTGTAGTAAATTCCATAGTATGAAAAAATGCGTTCCCCGTGGGACGCACTATAAAAAGGTTTCTATTATCTATTACAACTGTTACTGTCACACACAATTCACTAAAACTGCAGGTGTGTTTGTATGTTTAAACGAAATTATGATAATTAATTTGAGGCGAGATTGCAGCTTTGAAACAAACAAAAAATTCCATGCAAAAAAAAAAAAACGGCTCGCTGGATTCATCTTCTATATTTAACACATGGTCAGTTATAAGAAAACGCAATTTCATCAACTTAATTTTTACTGTATCATTCTTTTATTCTTAAAGCATAGGTGGGGACATTTATGATGCCAGGGACTGGCAGGCATAAATCTCAGCTGAAGATTAACAAACAACTGTGGCCATCGGTCATTCCTGAAGTAACCGGAACGCACCGGAGTGGTTAATGGTTAGGGGACGTAACTCTGTCTATTTTTTTTTCGCGAATTTCTAATAGAGGCTATATTAAAGGCAGTAACAGGTCCTGTGTTGCCTGTGGGAAAGCGCATATAAAAGATTCCTTTCTGCTAACGGACACTTGCGCCCATGGCAGGCGTGTGCTACAACAGCTTGCTTTGAATGTGCACGTTAAAACCTATGACCAGATATTATGGAAAAAATGTAGCAGGTTTCCTTGAAGACAATTTAAGAATTATCAAATGTTTGACAACCAGAAGCCGATGATTAATGTATCAAGGTGCTATAGAGGTATCATTAAACAGAACACATTTAAACTGTAAACTCGTTATGTGAACTCCGTTGCCAGTGGTGCCGCCGAGTTTCTACATGCTCGACAAAATGTTTACCAAGGTACCTTGGCATCATACAACATTGTGTAGTGTGTTTGGATTAAACCAATACTTTCATGTTTAGAATATTTAGAATAATAATTTCGAAGTGTTCTGGCGTCTATCGAATTTTCCAGAGTATTGAAAAATAGTACATACAGGCATGCACATATGAATGTCCGAACGCAAAATCCATTCCATTTTCCATGCCCATTATGTCTGTCTTTTAAATGGATAATTCTGCAGTCAGTGATAAACAACAGTTAATACGTGTTGTAAATTATACATGACACGATATATTATTTTAAACTATAAAATGTTCAAGGTAACACAAAATAGCAAATAAAAAAGTGTCAAACTACTCAAAGTATATTATTTAACATTCAAGATATTTTCAGATAGTATTCAAATTATGTTATATACAGCATTCATATTTACATTGTTGTCCTTTACACTCAAACGGAAAGTTATTGCTATGACAGTATGGGCAGTCTGTCGTGTCGTGAAATATAGAATATCAAACATCTGAATTTGGTAACACTATGTCTTATATGATCCTCCTCTTCTGTCATCAATATTCCTTGTCTTTCCAATCCTCCCGTAGGCATTTTTCTTGTATACAATGCGTCCCAGTTGTATCACCTTATGGACTGTCATTAATTCCATCAAATAAAGATCAACCCATGAAACGATTTATTGCAAAGACAGTTGGAACTGATGACAATTCATCTTCCTCGCGGCGAAACTGTTCAGCACGGCCAGCTAGGTAGGGACGACTTGGCATTGGGTTCAACACGGCCAGCTACGTAGGGAGGACTTGGTACGAAATTTTCACTGTCGTCACTCTGTCCAATACGGTTAGCTTGTTTGGGACGACTTGGCACGAAATCTTCATTGTCGTCAATTTGTTCAATACGGCCAGCTAGGTAGGGACAACCTGACACGAAGTCTTCACAGTCGTCAAAATGTTCAATACGGTCATCACTCGTCATTGCACGACAGAATCATCATGGTGGGTGTATCATGGCCATCGATTGGCTGTTCCCATCCAGCCACGTCCTTGAGGTGTGTATCAGCGTGGTTTATTGGTTGTCGTCCACTGCTAGACTCTAGGGCAGATCGCGCGCCTCTCATCACGGTCGTCTGGTTAGGATCTTGATGAAGTAATTGCTGGAAGTAATGAATGATATACAATATTTATTACCATAGCCGTCCAATAGCTTTCATAATTTAATTGGGGGGGTTTTCCTATAAAGATATAAAAACAAAATCTACTTTTTAACAAGGCAGCCTATTGTAGAGCGTCATTCATCACTTTGTAGCAAGACAGAGTGTAACATATGTATAGGATAATGTCCTCAAGATAAGTTGCGCTCGTGAATCTCCGGCCGGCATTACGGACCCAAACGAGATTCACCCGCGCATCTAATCGTAACATTTCGGACATTATCCTATACATAAAGCTATATCATTTGTCTTCCGCTGGGAGTATGACACCCAATGACATAGGAGTTTGTTTTCAATGACTGGATTAGTTGAAACTAATTTTGAATGTAGTATTGCATTAATATTAAATTTTAAGAAACTTATACAGCAGAATCACATACCGGTGTATTAATGCAATTTATAAATAGGTACACTATAATATAATAAAAGTTTTGTTGTTTTTATCTTATGAGTGGTGGAGTCAACAGCATGCCTTTTTGGGTATGGTCATGTTATGGTTTGTTAGTATCTTCCATGGACTATTTGTACAATTTTAAACAATAATTCCTTTGTAGTCATTATTATATCAGAATAAATTCCATATCAAAATGAGTTTACATCAATAACAAAGACGTTTAGTGGGTTTATATATTTTTAAAGAGCATAATGTTATAAAGATATTCCAATGAGAGCTCATTTTAATGGTGCCTTAACAACGTATAACTTCAAATTCACTTTAAATGTAGGACCTAAGTAGTATTTAGCAGCCCAGTGTAGATTTGTGTGCAATAAAATATCGTTAACAAAACATTTGAGTATGTCAACCTAAACTTCAAGTGATATTAAAAGTGAGATGTGAGACCCCAACCCTCTCTGCTTTTATTTCTGTAATGTATATTCCACCAACTTGTTATTCCATTATTTTGACCTTGTCCATTTTAATAAATATTTTATAATCTGTTTTATTTAGTCACTCTATTAACGTGACAGACCCTAGTTTTTAAACACTACGACGTATTTTTCACTATTAATGATCATTTAAATTAGAAGTACCTACATTTTATTATTTAGAAGATTAATTTTCGTACACCTGAAGTGTGAAGTAGTTCTGGTCATTCAGGGTTTTGTAATACCCCCAAAATGCATTTATCATAATTCTGAAAACGCACGCTCGTCTGAGAAGCTCTGGTTATTTTTGACGGTATTTCCCCGTTTAAACATAACATACTTTATCTTCTCTCTGTTATAACCTTATCCAGATGTGTTGCAGGTGCGTAGATTAACTAAACTTAATGTTAGTTTTCACGGGTTGAAACTAGGTTCTGCTCCTTTAATAATCCCATTGAAATATTGCTGTTCAGGAAATAGGGGTAAGGTTATAAAATGTGTAATTACACAGAAATTCCTGCAACAAAACTTTATATATAAGATGCCAATACTAACGGGATGTCAAAATGAGCTTCATGTATATAAAATCACCCCTTAGCAATTCTGTAAACAAAATAACTGCCGTGGAAATGGGGGCAGGATAACAAAACGGGTAATTACACATAGAAATCTGTGAGCCCTGCAATCTAGCGTACATGTTCCATCTCTGGGGATGTAAGCCTTGACAAAAATCACTGTGAGCATTCATCCCGTCTTTGGCTAATGGACTAATTTTGGTATTAACAGAATTAATAGTTGTCCACACGAAAATATATCTGTTCACCTCTACACCTACTCAAATGGTACCATTAAGCTAGACATATGTAGTTTAGTTATTTGCTCAACTTGTAACTTCATCAAAATAACTGGCTTAGCAGATAGGCTGAATCATATAATACTACTGGAAGCTACGTTATCAAGTCCAGAAAAAGAGGAACGCTGTAAATAGGCAGTTACACTAATAGTCAGCTGATTCTTACAGGTTTACTATTTATGGGATAGTATTTAATAATTTAGCCTTAGTTGCATGTTAAAACATAGCCACCTACAATCGCCAAAACGATTATGACGCTATTGACCATTTTCGTTCCACCACCAGTTATGATTAATTTTTAATGGCTCTTACGACATTAATTGTTTGGTAGCGTATTAATTGGCCGATAACCTACCTCTAAGTCTTCCGCTGGCTGTTCAATCCTTGTCCTCGTCTTCTTGGGATTATGCAATAAACAGATGCAAGATAGGGTAACGATGAGCAGACAGAAAGCTGACACTCCTGCAATATAGGCCTCCGTCTCGTAAATCTGACAATATCTGGTCTGGTGCCAATAAGTTCCCGTCCCAAATGGGCAATCTTTTAAGCATTTGTTGTTGTAGATAATCCGACCAGCGTCCCAGCATTGCCTTTTGTTGATGCAGTCAGTGTTTTTCACCAGACCTGGATTGTGAAAGGGTGAAGATGACGGGCAATCGTTTATGCATGTGTTGTTCCATGTCATCCAGCCAGCCTTGTGGCAGTCTTCACCCGAGATGCATACACTGCTGTTTGCGAATGGGGAACTTGGACATTTCTTATAACACAGGCCTCTGTAACAGAACGGTTTTGGGGCCTCCATGCAACGGATTTCCATACAGTTAGTCATAACAAAGGTATTGTTAATTGATTGTTTCTTTATGTGTGTGTTTATGCGCTGTCTCTTTTACACGTGTTGGGCGTAGTAGGTACTGCAAACAGAGAGAAAACAAAACTGACTCGTAGGTCACGGTATGCAGTAATTCTGTATTTCATATTTACAATAAAAGAGGACAACTGTCCAGTACAAAAACCAAGGACAAGGATGACCTATTTATAGACACCCGTTGAAGCCCAAAATGTCCCAACTGCCCAAGATGTCCCAAATATGATATCTTAGGCCGGTGTTCAGCCCAAGATGTCACAATTCTAAACATTATGTATCACGTCGGCCCAAAATGTCCCAGCTGCTGAATAGTGTGTTGAAGCAGAACTATAAACGAATAACAGTACATATACGTATGTTGTACGTATGTATGCATGTATGTATGTATGTATGTATGTATGTATGTGTGTATGCATGGGTGGATGTGTGTCTGTGTGTGTATATGTGTATGTGTGCATGTGTGTGTGTATGTATTTTTATATTTTGAATATCTCTATTGTATGTATGTCGGCTTTTGACTTAAACATACAAATATTCAATGACGCACTGGCACAGGGGATATTAAAATCCTTTATTGCCTTCACAAATTTCCGCATGCCGTTACCGAGACCCGAACCTGTGGCACCCAATCGCCCGCAATTGTTGGGCCGGAACGTTACCAATCAGACCAACTACGTTCCACTAAAATAGAACGATCGTTAGTCGACCATATTCGTACCGGTCTGTGACGGAACATGCTCTTAATTTTGTTTTCGCCTGTGGCGATATTAATTGTTTTAGAGGGCCGTGTGCAGTCTCAATATGCACTTAAGCCCAGGTGGGCACTTTGTTACGTAATACCTTCGCGCGACCGTGGTCGAGCTGTGCCTACTACACACCCAGCCCAGATGTGGAGGCCATGTGGCCAGTAGTTACGTAATACCTCCGCTAGATCGGTAAGAGAGTTAATGGTTAGTCCCATGGCAGAGAAAGTAAACCCGTATGTGTCCACTGGTATGGTTTGTGATGTGAAACAAGAATTGAGTCCTAAGGCAATATCAATCTATCGAGATACCGGGTGTAGTCAGTCACTGATCACGTCGGAGTGTTTAGCTGGTATAGAGAATTCAGATACAGGACGTAGTTTGGCTTTAACCTCGGTTACTGGAGAAAAAATGGTTGTCCGGTTACATAACGTTTTCTTGTGTTCGAAGTTTGTGACGGGACCAGTCATTATGGGTGTTGTAAAGGACTTGCTTGTTGAAAACATAGGAGTTTTGTTGGGTAATGATTTGACTAGTCAGTGTTGTCAGCCGAAATGTGACCAATTGTTAATTAAAGACAGCCGTTTACCAATAGAAGAGAGTGAGTGTGATGAGACTAGATATCCTGCGTGTGTAATGACTAGGGCAATGGCCAGAAGGGTAACACGAGACCCAGAGGATATTTGTGATTTGTCTGATACGTGTGTGAGCCATGAAATTGGAGTGGATGAGGTTATCAGTAAAATGATAGATACGTCAACTGAGGAACTAAATGTGGTGGAACCTGTTGATCTCCCGCAAAGGGTAAATGAACCAGTTGTGTTTGACTTACCTTGTAATAAACAAGAGTTAATTCTAGAGCAGGGGGCTGATCCAAAATTGTTAGCAGCTCGCACTACATTGTTGACCGAGGGAGTATTAATGAATAAGAGAGTTAGAGATAGAAAGGCTAGGAAGCAACTGAGCCATGCTCAGAGCAAAATAAAATCAGTGTTTGATACGAAGACTAAGAGTCGGGAATTTAAACCAGGGGATAAGGTGCTGCTGTACCTTCCCATTAAACGGGGTTCATTGCAGAACAGGTATTTCGGGCCCTATGTTGTGCACAAACGGGTTAATGAGACAGGGTATGTGATAAACACTCCTGATAGGGTTAGGAAAAGTAGGTATTGTCACATCAATTTGCTAAAAGGTTATTTTGACAGACTGCCGATAGTTCCAGAGTTACCGGTCCAAATTGAGAGTCACTCAATTTCCTGTGATGACGTCAAGACTGCAGAGAGAAAATTAACCAACAGCCAGATTCTAGCAGACTTGATCCCCCAGCGAGCAAAGTTGACAATGTTTCCAATTGTCAGGACTTTCCAACGGTTACCAACACCTTAAGCCAGGATGTGCGCTTGGAACCCAACGCTACACCGATTCGACAGCATGCCTATCGGAGAAAACCTGGAAAACGTGCGACACTGAACAAGAAGGAAACGAAGTTCCAGTGGTCAGATGAATGCGAGAAATCATTCAACCGTCTTAAGCAGATGCTCTCCTCGTCTCCCGTGATGGCAGCACCAGACTACCGAATGCCTTTCAAGCTGGCTGTGGATGCCAGTGACGTGGGAGCTGGAGCTGTGCTGTTCCAAGAAGACGAAGACGGACTGGACCATCCTAATGAAAGCCTCCAACCAGAGAGTTTGAGATGGAGTCTGCTTCTGCAGGAATTCCCAATTACCACTGAGCATATCAAGGGCGCATCCAATGTAATCGCTGATGCCCTGTCCCGAAGTTGAACGTTATGATAATGTGTTGACATTCTTGATTTCTGTTTTGTTTTTATATATTTTATTTGTATACCAGGGACTCAGAGACTCAGTGTGATTACTGGTAGTCACCTTATTACTATGTGTTATAAATGCCCGGATGCGTCGGTTAACGCACCTTTTGTTTTAATGTAGTATATTTCCCTATTCCTAGAGTAGAGGAAATATCCTTTTTGAGGTGGGGGTGTGTGACGGCACATGCTCTTAATTTTGTTTTCGCCTGTGGCGATATTAATTGTTTTAGAGGGCCGTGTGCAGTCTCAATATGCACTTAAGCCCAGGTGGGCACTTTGTTACGTAATACCTCCGCGCGACCGTGGTCGAGCTGTGCCTAATACACACCCAGCCCAGGTGCGGAGGTCATGTGGCCAGTAGTTACGTAATACCCCCGCTAGTTCGGTACGATCGGGGTATTGCTGGCGGACTAGGCGTCAGCAAGTCTTGGCTTCTAAGAAAAATATGCCGGCTTGGTCGCTGTGGAAATATAACTTGATAGGGGAAGGACCGCGTTGTGCCCCCCCCCCCCCCCCCCCCCCCGGCGATATTCAGCTTGTATGATAAATAGCTAGGGTTCTAGATATATCGGGGAGAAACATAGGAAGGCTGCAGGGGAAACGGACGTCGTCCACTGAACGAAGTATATAAGTTCAGTCCGGACGTGGTAATTATATATTATTTCTGCTCTGTGTATAACCTTGATGTGATTGATGTGACTTTAAATATTTTAATACTGTATTATACCAATATTATTTAGACGGTGCTGCCAGTAATCTGACGCAGTAAACTGTAGGCTCACTGTTCTAAATAATTATTAAAGCTTAGCCAGTCATCCTAGAGGACCTAGGTAAACTGTAGGTTATTGTCCTTATTGTGATAGGTACCAGTATTAAGTCTGTATTACAAGGTTACTGAATGAGTAGTTAAGGGTTAATTAAAAATTAACCAGTTAGGAATAGAGTTGTAATTCCTTTATTAATTAAGTTCCCCTTGCAGCGTTTCTCAATTATCACACGTTACTGAATGAGTAGTAAGGGTTAATTAAAAATTAATCAGTTAGGAATAGAGTTGTAATTCCTTTATTAATTAAGATCCCCTGGAAGCGTTTCTCAATTATCACACGTGTGGGTGTTGTGTCACGGTGAAGTGATTAGCATATTGTGTAAACTAGACACCTAGTGAATAACTAATTAAGTGATCAGTTCTGGGTTGTTATTATTTGTTGTTGTTAATTAACTACTGCGGCAGTACATTTGTCAGCGTAGTATTAATACAGATTCCAAAGAGTATTGTGTTTTGTTGTGTTTTTTAGTGAACTAAACGTGCTATAATAATATATACTTTATATAAGATCTTATCTCTGATCATATCTAGACGAGCCACGCGGGTATAACTGCCCGTTACAGAGAGATCTAATAGATATACAGTTAGGAGAGATATTTGAATAATCGTGTTTTATTCGGTTACGGGTATTATAGGATCCCCGTGACACGGTCCAACAACCACGCGGTTCTAAGGCCCCATGGCTTGGCAACGTTTGACTTACATGCAGATGTGGACAGACCTGGCACTGGCTATATATGTATTTTTATATTTTGAATATCTCTATTGTATGTATGTCGGGTTTTGACTTAAACATACATATATTCAATGACGCACTGGCACAGGGGATATTAAAATCCTTTATTGCCTTCACAAATTTCCTCATGCCGTTACCGAGACCCGAACCTGTGGCACCCAATCGCCCGCAATTGTAGGGCCGGAACGCTACCAATCAGACCAATTACGTTCCACAAAAATTGAACGATCGTTAGTTGGGTAGAAACACAGGGTAGGTGTCTATGGAAAACGTACACAAAAGGGTCCGATAGATTCATATTCAACCCCCATTACCCTGTTTGTACTTAGTATGTATTCCTCTTGTTCCAAGTGTTTCGGCAATCAAATACATATTAATAAGTTAGCGCCTATATACATTTGTGCTGTTTATAGGCAGCCCTCGTTAGCGGAGGCCATATACACGGCCGTCCTATGTATAGCCACTTCGTATATAAACACCGTCTAGTTCACAGTATTCTTTAAAAATGTAGTAATTCCTATTCCAAGCCATTTGTAATTACCCATGGGGTTATGGCATATGTTATATAATAATAAATTTGACAAACTGAAAAATGAATGCGGTGTTTAGGTGTTTAGATTTTTCCGCGAACAACAAACGATAAATTTATCTGTACATGCAAAGGCCTAACTAGTCGAATCGTCGCCGTTTAAAATGCTTCTGTTGCTAAAATAAAGTAATGTATAAACTTATTATCATTCAGTACATGTTTATATATCTTTTTATAACTTATTTTCATTGTTTTTCATTGTTTTTCCTTCGATTTACCCTACGTTGCATAGGACGGTCAAGCGTTCTCGTTACACCAGCTTGGCAAATTGTTTTGACATTACAGTTATTCGGGGGTTGCCCATCACGTGACTACAAAAATAATACGTCACACCTCTTCGCTCCAAATAGCCATTGTTTGTTTCTAGAATTATGGACCGTGGACATAATTCAATTATTTTAACTAAATATCAGTAATTAGTGGGTTATGGTAGTTATGTAGATGGTTAAATAAAATACTTTTAGCGACAAATCAAATGTATATATTTTAAGATAATACTTTGTTAGGTCATTAAGTAGGTCAACCATCCGTGACAGAGCGCCTTTAACCAGTGGAGCTAATTTTAATTAGATTGAGCGGCACTGGTCTCCAAACTAAGCTGTATAACAAAAGGGATAATTTCAACTTTCCAATAGTCAATTTTCCCTTTATGCCGAGTAATGTACCTTCTGCTCCAGCTTTTGGTGCTTACATATCACAACTTCTAAGATACCTTAGAACATGTTCATTGTCTGCAGATATGAAAACGCCATATCATTCTGGCACAGAAGTTGGTCCATTAGGGTTATGATGTCCAGGAAACTCTGAGGGTATTCAAAAAGGTTTATGGTAGACATTTGGAGGCTATATTTAATTATGATGCATCACTGACCAAAATTATGGCTGATGCTATTCCATATTTTGAACTTGTGCATACTTTTCTATCTTTTTAGTGAAACTCTTGCACGACTTGTCACGACTTATTTAGAACAAACAAAGTACAGTATAGTGTTAGTTATGTCTACTCAGTATACTTGAGTAGTATATTTTGTACGTAGCGGGGACAACAATGGAAATACAATGGAGTCGCCTCCAATACAATGGATATGCACCTCCGGAACAATGGGTCCCCAATCCGCAACAATGGGTGTGCACCTATTGTCTTTCCGGTTCAGTGGAGCGTATAATTGTTTTTTCCTGTTCAGTGGAGCGGATAATGGGGTTTTCCGGTTCAGTGGAGCGTATAATTGGTTTTTCCGGTTCAGTGGAGCATATAATTGGTTTTTCCGGTTCAGTGGAGCATATAATTGGTTTTTCCGGTTCAGTGGAGCGGATAATGGGGTTTTCCGGTTCAGTGGAGCGTATAGTGGATTTTTGAACAAAAGAAGTGCACCTATTGTGTTGAGAGGATGACTGGCAATTTTTCAAATTTTGGCTGGAAGGATATCTTTTGGCGGGAAAACAACGCCTTCTATTGAAAGAGGGTTTTAACAGGTATTTTTAAACGTCGTTGTGACGAGTGCGATGGGGTCGCTCCGAAAGTGCGCTGTGACGTCATCGAAGTGGGTTTTTCGCTGGATTTATTTATAAACGTGTTGCAACACGTCTTTTGTTGACGAAAACCGCTCGAAACCGGTTCCAGTCGTTTTAGCCAATCGCAATCGCGCAGTTCAACGAACGCGTTTGAATGTAGCCTACCGTGTCGGTTTTATTCCACCCAGCAGCTAGTATAAAGCTTCCTCTTGCATATAGTAATCTTCATTTGAGTAAATGCATTCGAGATGAGCAAACAGTATTCGTGGATCATTGTGGCACACCCACGACGTGAACCAGAGAGAGTGATATCGAAGGATTCCCAGTGGTATAAAAGCAAGTCTGAAGCTGTCGACTCACTCAAACGTGTTATAGCTCGTGGTGTTGACATTCCAGATTGTTGGGGAGGACCGTACTATTTTATAGTAAGTCGATCTGCGTACGTTGTAAATTATGACAGACTTGATTAACGAAACTGTGAGTTATTTTTCCCTTCTTAAGGATGGAACTATAAAACGAAGACGGTTGTATTGATTCAAGCATCACTGAAACAGGCCAAGGCGTTGATAGAAACGTCACCTGAATAAAATCCATGATGGGGTCAACATCATGCCCTGAGTGTGGGGACACTTTTTCCAGATATAACAATATGCAAAGGCACCGGATGCATCGACCAAACACCCTCCCTCCTCCTCCTCCTCCTCCTCCTCCTCCTCAATTCTCCCCATATACTCCTCCTCCTCCTCCCCTTCCTCAAAGGCCAGTGATACAATCAGCAACCTTGGGATTACAAGCTGAACAATACGGAGAGCCTTTCAAATTTACTATACCATCTAATGCTGTTTTAGTGGGTCCGAGTGGATGTGGGAAAACTATGTTTATGTACCAAATACTCCAGAAAGGACTCATCAAACCTAAACCTAACAACATCATTTGGTGTTACACTGAGTGGCAGCCACTTTACGATGCTATTCGTGAAACAATGCCCCAAGTCCAGTTTGTGAAAGGTATCCCCTACAACCTACAGGACGACAACTTCTTTGATGCACGCAACAACAATGTTTTAATTCTGGATGATCACATGACCGAGGCCAAAGATGATAAACGTATTTCTCAGTTATTTACAAGAACTTCGCATCACAAGAATGTAGCTAACTTCCTGCTGTTACAAAACCTGTTTCCAAGAGGCAAGGAGTCACGTGATATTGCTCTCAACTCTCACTACGTGACCTTGTTTAATTCGCCCATTGATAGACATCAAGTAAACTTGTTTGCGAGAAGAATCTATCCAAATAACAGTGATCGTTTTATGTCGGTTTATGAGACTGCTGTTCAGAGACCTTATGGGAATCTTACTATAGACTTGCGACCATCAACTCACGAGAATGAGAGACTTAAACCCAATGTTTTAGATTGCCCATCAGAAATACAACGAAGGCAGCCCACTCCACCTACACACCATGAAAATAGTTATAAAAATAATGCTTTAAATAACGTGTCGTCGCCGCCCGATTGTCAGATACATTCAGACACCCGACCCGTGGACACTGTTGATCCTGTGGATTCTGAAACCAAAAACAATTTGGAAGTGGAATATACAGCCGAAGACGAGAGCGAATCCAGTGACGAAGCAGATCCCTTTGTTATGGCTACTGCTTGTATCGACTGCGGCGTTTTATTTGGCAATATGACGGATCTACAACGCCATATTAAAACATGGTGCCCAGAGAACGGATTTATGCCCTCCAGAAAACGCGCTAAGATTGATGAAGAAGATGCCTACAATCATGACATTTTTGACACGCAGAAAGGAGGAGAAAAGCGCATGTATGATAAAAGAGAACAAGAACTGACTGTAGAATGGCAGAATGTTGGCTTACAGCGAGTATGGGGTCGTGTTCGGACCATGCATATAGAAGACATGAAAAGCAGACGTAAGTAATATCTACAACAAGGGAAGACACAAGAGTGGATAGACAGAAAACTGCAGCGACTGTGGGAAAACGAATTGCTCAAAACACTAAGTATTGTTATTGAATTTACAAAGTATTTTTCAGAAGCACCTTTATTTCGATCTATATTGGATAGTTTAAACAAAACTGACCCTCACACAGATCAAATGCTAATAAAGGACAAAATCAAGCTACTGCTGAAGCCCATCATGAAAGAAATAATACCGTATGTAGACCTGACGGAAGAAAGTGAATCGGAATCTGATCATTCAGATGTTTCTGAAACGAGTGAGCAGGAATAGAATACTTAAGTTTAAGCAATACATTTTTATGTTCACATTTGCATTGAGCATAGATCAGACCGGACGTTAAAACCTCTAAACTTATCAGTATGGCTGTGAAGAGGAAGCGATCAAACCTGATTCGCATAATCAAATCACATCCGATCACGATGAAAAGTGAACAGAAGAAACCAGTCGTTTTGTTTGTGAAAAGACGGGCAGACCTTGGACCACCTGGGAAGAAATTACTTCCAAAATACTAACACAATATGAACGTTTGTTGATGTACATGATCAAATGTAACATGTCTTTTGTGCTGTTTTTACAAATGCTCTGCAATAAATAATACGTACTACTTAAATGCATTTTTTTGTGAATTCTGTTATCGAATGCAGATTCTTAAACCTGAGTACACCTACAGCAAACGTTCAACCAATTGCGAGGGTCCCCTCCCGTTTAAAAAAAAAAGAAAGTTCAGGGTTATATTTTCAAGTACCATGATTTTCATTTTTTTTTTAAATAATAATAATAATTATTATTATTTTAGTATTCTCTACACGTTATGTGATACAGACGTTCTTAGTAACTCCGATTTCTCTGTAAATAAAAATTGTAATCAGAACAGAAACTACCCACTCTCTAGGGAAATGTACTTTACGTTTCTAGGTTAACACTTTCTAAATGTATTTTCATTTTTCTTTAGAGTATAAAACATCAGTCGAACAGAAATATAGCAAATAGCCACGCACGGTAGACTAAATTGAATACGTTTTAGTGTTAAGTATGACCTAAAAATTCCGTGTCCAATGTGACAAACTTAATGATACAACAGTTTTCTCTTACCAAACGCTACACAGATTTGGACAATGTATTATTGCCCTCGAGGATTTTTTTTTTTTTTTTGACCCTCCACTGCATTCATTTAAAAGTATTTTGCTCTGTTCAGAAATGTATTGCGAGTTATGGTCTTTAATGTGTCAAAAGACTATAATTTAGTCATTAATTTGTTTTATATAGGCAACCATTCCTAGTACACTTTAATGTACTTTGTATTAATATATAAAAATCACTAATATCTATAAGTTAAAATATTCTTTAAAGTAAGCTAGTGTCAACGCATTCTGAGTTTCTAGGTTACCACAAGTATTTCATCCTTTAAAAGTAAGACACAGTAAATTGCGAACAAAGTACTGTTTGTATATAAATGTAGCAAAGAGTCTCACTTGACACACTCAACAGAATAGGTTTTATGTTTGAAGTATTAGTACTGTGGTCAGTACGTACTTGCAAAAGAAACATACTCTCCTGATTGAAATTATATTACTTAAGGTCATAGATGACACCTGTTATTTCTATAGGTAAACCATCTCTCACAGACTCCACGAAATCTGGAGTTTCTATGGTATAATAAAATAGTCTCGCATGGTTGAAAATTCAGAATGTGTTTTATATTTGGAAAGTAAGCGTTTAATCCAAAAGTACTTTGACAAAGAAATATAATCCCATCACTGAAATTTAAAAAAATATATTTGAGATTCAGATATCTGCTGTGATTTCTATAGTGAATAGAAACTTAACCATGACATAGCAATTTTTAAATGTATGTTAATAGTCCACAGAACGGCAAAAAAATGTCAAGTCAGTAACTCGTGGGTACCGGTTCAAAGTTAAATCTCATTGGTCAATAGTAACCTGTCAATAATTTTGAAGTTGATAGTTATTGTTAACCGTTTCCAACAAAACTGGGGAACGCAAGTATTTTCACAGCATAGTATATAATTTTCAGTATCTTAAACAAATAAGGATAAACTAGTATTTGCCATTCTTAATTTTAACATTAGATTGTCTTTTAGATATCCTTTCAAGAAAATTATTTGAATCACCTACTGTGCTTTATTTGGATTTTATACGGGCTTACCTAATGTTGTTTCAATTTGGATTACCTACTGTTGTTTCACTTTGGATTATATACTGTTGTTTCAATTTGTATTATATACTGTTATTTCAATTTGGATTACCTACTGTTGTTTTAATTTGGAATACATACTGTATTATCTGTTTATTATTATATCGGATTACACTCTAGTTATATCACAAATAATGACAATAAAGAAGTAACGAATTAAATTAAGCTTGCAGTGTATAAGTAATATGTATTATAAAGGTAGGAGTTACAGGGTCAGCTCTGGGTGAGAAAACCATTTTGCCAAATGATATTTAAATTAAAATTACATAAACCTTTTTCACTATTTTTAAAAAACAATTTTAAATAACATTTTTAAAAGGTATTTACCAATTTAAATAAATTTGTTAATGTTTTAAAAATTATTTATGAATTTAAACAAAATTTGTTAATGTTTCAAAAATTATTTTTCAATTTAAATAAAATTTGGTCATGTTTTAACAATTATTTTTCAATTTAAATTAAATTTGTTAACGTTTTAAACAAATATTTTACCAATTCACAGTTGCCAGAATTGTCTACTTTTCACTATGGTGCATTACTTTGCCATATCCACCCATGATTATCTACTGCCGTGATTTTATATTTGGAATACCTACTCTGAATATGTACCAGGAAACACCCTAGTTCATGCAAATAAAAAAATTAAAATATTTCTTACAGTGTTTTGTTAGATATATAAAGAGATATAACCAGAATTACCTGTGGGTACACAATTATACTGCTATCTAGTAAACTAGTATAAGACTAATGTTTAAAAATATAACAAACCAGCGTTTTGTGACACAATCTATTTATTTCAAAACGTTTGTATAACAACACATAAAGTGGATACATGATTGTGTACAATATTTAACATATTAGTATGTGCAGGAAATACAAGGCGGGCTACAATATCTAAAATATTTACATATAAAGTTATAAACGAATACACCATTCTGTAATGTATCTTTACTAAACTGATTCACAATATAGCTCATCATCAGGTCAGTTTTACACTTTTGTAACAAGTAATACAAACAATAGAATCCACATGTTTTAGCGTTCACGGTTTGAACGGATTTGTTATTGTACACGTAAGATGAAGAATGTCTCTTTAAAAAATCTACAAACATTGGATTGTAATCTTTGGGTGGTTTACCAAAACTATCGAAAAACTCTGCTTTATTATTATTATCAAAATAGAACGCCACCCAGTGATGACCAGGTAGGTGAGATGGGTCTGTGTTCACGATACAGCCCCAGGGATTTAACCGTTTCGTGCGTGGTAGTGTGTCGCTCGAGTAAACACCTGCAATGCGTGAACCTAAATCTGGGTCACAGTCAATCGCACACTTAATCTGCTTTCCATTCATGATATTCTTTATTTGACATACACGTTTCGGGTCTGGTCGATTTCAATCAGGCTAGGAAATTCACCATACACTATACAACTGACAGTTTTTGTCAAAGCTGATTTAAACTGTACTTCTAACCGTAAATTACCACTCTTAAGCAAACATAAATAATCAGAGTCCACGAAAACGGGTTCGAGACTGAACACAAACAGACCATTTCCAAGCTCAAATTCAGTTCTTTCGATGTAGTTTCCAGTGTCTTGACCCTATCTGCTGACTCCCTCGAACAAATTCACGTAGGCACTCACGTCGTCTGCTTCGACTGGTCGACCGGGAACACTGACGCCGTCCAAATACAACGCCACCATTTTTACAAACGAACTCTGAAAATTAAACGGGTTCTTTGTATACGACCCGCTCACGCCGTCACCGTTGACAAACCCGACAACCAGTTTTGGTCAGACGTGTAATTTTCAACTTGGACTCATTTTTTTCCTTCAAATTCCGACCACCTAAAACTTACCTCTTCCCTCCTGTCCCGGAATTAGTCAGAGGTTAAGTCTGGGATGGGTGTGCCTGAACCTTTATTGGATGGGGGCACGTAAATAGAGTTCCCGTTCCAGACAAGTCTGTTGATTTTTGCAGAATTATTAAATCAGACATGTGACGCAATGTTCTGTAATAATATGCATCCCAGTAAGCCAGAAATAAGTATACATTATTTTCCTATACAAAATAAACCACCAATGTCAAACTGGCTACAAAACAAAATGAAATAACTGTCCAACGATGGATCATCTTTAGTCCATGAAGCAGTGGTTTTTAGTTCAGAAACCTACACACTGAAATAATAAAATGTCTGTTGCTTAATTAACTTGTGTTTTCTTTTAGGCGATGCCTTCACCTGCGATTTCTGTTTGGCAGGTGTGTCTTAGGTAATTAAATTACCGCTGCCTGGCCATTTTGTTTTTATCAATCTGATGTGCTATGACATGTTCTAATATTAGTCTTTGTTTAATGGTATGGAGAAAATGTGTTATCAGCATTTAAAACACAGCTCTCACGTCATCTTTTGTTATTAGTGTACGTTATCTGGGCTAAACCGGCCTCGGTGGCGTCGTGGTTAAATAAAACATTTCTTTCTTTTTTTATCTGGGCTATTGGTGTGTAAATGACTCCAGCTTACCCTTAACTGTCCACTATTTTAAGAATAGACACGTATAGGGAAAATAGTGAACATCTATTGTTTACTTAATGGACAGATGCACGTATTGCAGTACTGCTATATTTCAAGTAGGAAAAAAGCCTCAAACTGTCTATTCTGTGGGAGGGGGAAGAGATCATTCTCGCCCCTCACGAAATGGACAGTTTTGAGGCCTTTCTGTTTTACCGTGTCACTATATGTATATTGCTCAAGGAAATTAAAACGTTTTCCAACAGATAACCTATAACCTCTAAAATGCTAATGGGCATTAGCAACCGATATTATTATTGTCGATTGTCGATCACGGGTGGTAATTGTTGCTCGAACGTACAAGTTGTTAACCATTACGCCGTTGTTTTTCGCTATTAAACCCATTTTCTAGCAAATAAAATTACACTTTACTTACATTTTATTATTTAGAATATACATTTCCATTCACCTTAAGTGTTTTTTGGTAATTCTGGTAATCCTGGTGTTTGTAATACCACAAAATGCATTTTTCGTATTTCTTAAAAACGCGTCTGAGAAAAAACCGTTGAGCACACAAGGTCTAATCTATTTTTAGAGAGGATCTTCCCGTTTCAACGTCACAAACGTTGGTATACCACGTGACCATTATCATTTTGGTTCGGTTTGTTTTCTCGTGCACGGTTCGCGCAATCAACATCCGATTTTGTTGTCGTTTGCTTGTCGTTCATTTGTGATGTGTGCACTCTGGGAAATTTGTCGTGACATTAGCCCGAGTACTCTGACTGTAAGAGAGCTAGACGGACATTTGGACATAAACACGCTCTCATTACAGTCAGAGACCAACCTATGTCTTTTTTTGGCAATTCCTGACTACCAAACGGTAGGCAACGAGTCCCGCTCTAATACCACAACAATCCTATGTTTGACGTCAAATACCTTTACATCAATCATTTTCGAGTTAAGTGATACAAAAAAATCCACATATTAATCACTAATACACTTACTACAGAAAGAAACCCGACAGCACCCACATTCAGCTACGCTTCGTGACACTCCGTCGCAACAATTGCAAAGCTCGGCGATCTATTTCGAGACGTAGACCACGTGATCGCGCACTGGGCGATTCCGCCTTGTGCAGCAGTTACAGGGGCCGTCTCATATCAAGCGAAGTTACAACATGGAAGAGTTGGCTAATGCCGTTTTGGATGAATTTGGATTTCATTACGTCATTAAACCAAAACAATTACACATCATTGATTCCATTTTGAATTTGAAGGATACATTTGGGGTGTTATCGACAGGATACGGCAAAAGTATGTGCTACGTACTGCCTCCTCTTATGAGACGACCCCTTAACTGCTGCACAAGGCGGAATCGCCCAGTCTCGAAATAGATCGCCGAGCTTTGTAATTGTTGCGACGGAGTGTCACGAAGCGTAGCTGAATGTGGGTGCTGTCGGGTTTCTTTCTGTAGTATGTGTATTAATGATTAATATGTGGATTTTTTTGTATCACTTAACTCGAAAATGATTGATGTAAAGGTATTTGACGTCAAAGATAGGATTGTTGTGGTATTAGAGCGGGACTCGTTGCCTACCGTTTGGTAGTCAGGAATTGCCAAAAAAAGACATAGGTTGGTCTCTGACTGTAATGAGAGCGTGTTTATGTCCAAATGTCCGTCTAGCTCTCTTACAGTCAGAGTACTCGGGCTATCGTGACATAGGCATTTCTGTGTTTCGAGCGACATCTACAGGTGACATCAGAATACTAACTTTCAAAATTATTTCAAATTATTGGGTCACGGGGATTCCCATGGTATTTATCGATATAAAACCTGCTTTTTCACTCTATTTTATAAAAACGTGTTACAGTTTTTATAGTGTGTTACAGTTTTGTAGATTAACCAAAATTAGAATTAATTTTCGCGGGCTGAAACTAGGGCGTGCGACTTTAATACATATTGAAATATGTTTGGTTATATACAAATTATACATTCGTGTAGGAAGCGGAGGGGGTGGGGGGTGGGGGGCAAGGGGGCATATGCCCCCACTTTTCAGATCTTTTGCATTATATTTGCTTTATAATAGAGTAAACGTGTGTAAATATAAAAGTGTGCCCCCCCCCCCCCCCAAACACTTTTTGGCACCTTCCGACGCCACTCTTATACTTTATTAAATTATATCCATCTCCCGATCCAGCCAATGCACCACGACTACAAGTCAAAATTACCAAATGTTTGACATCCAATAGCCAATGATTAATAAATCAATGTGCTCTAGTTGTGTCGTTAAACAAAACTAACTTTAATTTTTTTTTAATTAACTGATCATTTTACAAATTAGGCTAATCAAAGTGGATTCTCAAGCGACTTGCCTTAAATTAATACGTTTATTTACTCTATGCAAGTTCAAGTTCTTTATTGCTTTAAGTTTTTACAACTTATCAGCATAATACAGTGTACAACAAAATAATAAATATATACAGGATATGTACAGGATTATGGTGGAGAGTGATTTAGTCAACAATAATATTAATACTAATAATAATAATAATAATAATAATTAATAATTAATAAATTAAGGTTCCATTGACTTATATTATTTAATACATATAAGTCATTATTAAGTATACTGAGAGATAAATGTATTATTGGTTTAATATATCTGTAATCGAATAGTACTATACTGAATTAATAGAAGTAATGTTAATATTAACCAGTTTGCTCCAATAGCTGATCTCTAACGGCATTTGCTCTAAATAAATATTTTCCGAGATTATTAAGTTCTTTAGCATTGTCAGACGCTAATAGCGGGGTAAGTTTAAAAACGCTTGGACGTGTATGGTAATATGTTTTAATAAATTGCATTCTTAAATCATTATATCGTGGGCACTGGAGGATATTCGTCTTCTATTTCAGTTTTGTCACATAGTGTACATTTTCTCTCTGATCTTTCAATATTTCTATACCTGCCAAATTCTATATTTAATTTATGTGCACATATTCTGAATTTAGTTATTTATTTTAAATGGCGAACGTCCAACGGTTTTTTAAGATAATCTTGTAATATGAAATTATATAACAAGTGTTTGTATAGACTTCCCTTTGGAGTTATCATTATTCTACTGTAACATTGTTGCTTGAATATGTCCGTTATCCTTTCTCTAATTACATTGTAAACATTGTTATCAACATGTGTTAAGTTCCATATATAATTTAAACCTAGTTCGTTTAGTTCCTGTTTGACCTTCATTAATTTTTATACTGAACTATTTCCTCATATATATCTCTTAATATACTGTTATTTGTGTTACGCAGATTTATCCAATATTTAAAACTCCGTAATTTTCTTATAATTTGCATTGGGAATTGTCCTAATTCACTATAAACGAAATCATTACAAGTTCTTTTGTGTACCCGTAATAGTCTTTTACAGAACTTTACATGCATTTTTTCAATGTCTTGGCCAGGATGAAAACCCCACATCTGTAACTAAGAATACTATTAACATAGATGTGAAAACACAGATAGCATTGTTTCAATATTAAAATAATTATTATTACACACTTTCAGTACTAAAAATAAAGCTTTTCAACCTTGTTCTGCTACTCTCTTCTGTGTACGACTAAATTTTCCATAAGCATGCAGGGGGAGTATACAGGAGTTGACTTCATTTCAAGCTGGAGTAGGCGGGGTGTCAATCAAAAAGAAACAAGAAGGCTACCCCAAGTTAGCAGGAAAAATCATGGCTTTTTGTTGTTGTTTGTTTGTTGTATTAATTCTAAAATTACGCGTTTTTCATTTATTAAACTGTCTGTATAGTCCGGGTATGCATGCATCTTTCCAAAACATACGTCTCATATTTGACCTGACTGAACAGAAAACGAAACAGGATTCCATCCCCCTTTATTTCTTTTCATTGGCAGCCATCTTTGCTGGATAGTTTTTGTTGGTTTTATTTTCATTTTTAGAATAATCTTGCTCCCTAACCCATATAGCATAAGTAGAGTAGATAATTATTTTAATAATACTTAAGAAACACCACCCAGAACAACTTAAAATGATCTAGACATAATATTACTTACCCGGCCGGCGTTAAACCTTTGTGATATTATATAGCTGTGCACGTAGGGAAGGAAGCAGACACCAGCGCGTCGCTATATGTTGTTTAGAATGAGTCAAATCTAGGTTAACTTAAATATAGTAAACTAAGTCAGGTGTGGTTACGCCTATGGTCACAGTTGGCCTCAGATTACAGTTATCTTCCCATTTGGTTGTCCAAAATCCGGAAGTTTCACCGCGCAAGTAGTCTGCTGTTTGACTGTGATTATTTCATGGCAGACAGCTATGAAGTGGCAACTGTTTGACTGAAGTGACAGGGGATAGCATGTAGTTTGTAAACATGTGTAACTTGTTGACATTGAAGACTTGTTTGTGGTAATTCCGGCCCATGCAAAAGTAGTGCTTTTTGTGTAAAATGGGTGTACTCCGGCCTGGTTTAGAGGGTGTGTCTGTTTAAACCAATATGCTGGGAGAAAGAGCTGGACAACAGGGGTTGTCCTTTTCAGGGTATGTGTCCCCCATGCAGGCAAAGGTACATACAAAACTTCACGGGCCTGCTGATATTAATAAAAATGTTATAGCCACTAAGGCTATATAGAAACATATAGCGAAATTAATTGTGGTCTGAGGCCTGATATAGTTCACACATTACACCGGTTAAATGCTTGATTCTGATGAAAGTATTATAACCAGAGAGGTGAAATTACACAGACTGATTGTGCATACCACAAGGAATATGAAAACTAATTTATTTATTTTCTAAATATTTTATTAAATTAAAAAACATTTTTTTGAATTTATTAAAATTAAAATTAAAATTTTCAACTTTTAAATTTCAGTATCCTCCAAAATAGCATAACATGACCTCTGATGTTACTACAGGTTGTTGCAATATTTTTTAACAGTTTTGAGCTAATAATTTGGTAAAAAAGAGCAAAAGTTGGATTTTGTTAGTCAATATTGAGATTTTAATTTTTTTTACATATTGAATTTTAAAGAGTTTCTCAATTATTGCAATTGGACAGAAGATCTAAATATAATGAATATATCACTACTAAATGTAATTAAACACTTTAAATAAATAGTATACAGTTTTTAACAAGATTAAGTACTCTAATAATACATTTCACCTACATTTATGTAAATTACACACTTCAGTCATTTTTCAAAAATGGTCTTTTAACCTTAGAAAATCTAATAGGCTAATATTCTATGCTGTCTGAATGTATTTATTGTGTTCAGTAATCAGATGCTGGTATACTTGTCAAGTTTATTGCAGAAAATGTGCCAAAAAGGTTAACATTTGGCTTGTAATACATATGGCAGAATAATCCATAATGCATATTCAGTGGTCATTACTACAAACATCCTTCCAATCAAGAAATACTACACTGAGGTATCCCAGACACTGGCACATGACTACACTTGTTAACAGTTATCACTGGAAACTGAAAAATATGGTGCAAGTACCTCTTGGTAGGATTTATATCAGCATTTTGTGACAAAATCTTCATTTTCAAAGTTGTCGTCAACAAAAAAGATATTATGGTGTATACCTAAGTAATATCTGTAGGGCATATTCATATTAATATGCATTTATATGGACTGTTTTGCCTTTTACAAAGTGGCTACATGTCTAATACAGTAAATGAAGTAGATTAAGTAAATACAGCAGGTCAAAATTGAATATGAGGCCTATCATGTCTAATTTTCCCTGAAATTAGTGTGTAAACATTTGTTGCAAATGGCCCCAATTTTGTGACTTTCACCATCCCTCTGACACATTTCTAATAATGTATCATGAATTCAGTCACCATGTCTTTACTAAGCCTCCACTTATCATATCTAAAATACAAAATTTTACAGTTTTAGATTTTTTTGTTTCTCAAAAATTTAAATTTAAGTTTAATATTTAATTAAAAATGAAGTAAAATCTAATGATTGATTTTTTTTCCTTTAAATATTTCAAAATCTTTCCAAGACAACACTGTGCAGATAGAACATATGTAGAAGAAAAAATAGCTGCTCATTGTATGAAGAAATTCCAAAATTTGATAAAGTTATTACATTTTGAAGTTGGTGTCCCTCAAGTTTCCATTGCTAAAATTGGCCATGGCAAGGCACTGTGGTAGGTGTTTTAACACAGCCTCTGTATACTCTCAGTTTAAAGGTGACATACCGATACTTACCGAGCATTGCTTTAATATGTATATCATTGGAATGCATTAGTGTGGGCCAGTTTTTAGGGGAAAAAAAATGGACTGATAGGCCTCAGATTACAGTTATCTTCCCATTTGGTTGTCCAAAATCCGGAAGTTTCACCGCGCAAGTAGTCTGCTGTTTGACTGTGATTATTTCATGGCAGACAGCTATGAAGTGGCAACTGTTTGACTGAAGTGACAGGGGATAGCATGTAGTTTGTAAACATGTGTAACTTGTTGACATTGAAGACTTGTTTGTGGTAATTCCGGCCCATGCAAAAGTAGTGCTTTTTGTGTAAAATGGGTGTACTCCGGCCTGGTTTAGAGGGTGTGTCTGTTTAAACCAATATGCTGGGAGAAAGAGCTGGACAACAGGGGTTGTCCTTTTCAGGGTATGTGTCCCCCATGCAGGCAAAGGTACATACAAAACTTCACGGGCCTGCTGATATTAATAAAAATGTTATAGCCACTAAGGCTATATAGAAACATATAGCGAAATTAATTGTGGTCTGAGGCCAGTTGCCTGGGTACAATTCTGGGAATTCGCTTCGTTTTCTTTATTTCCACAAAATCGGGGCGTAGCGTGATCTGAACATGCGGGTCCATTGGGGGAAGTGTTCGAATATTAAAGTTTGTTTGTTTTGTTTAACGACGCCACTAGAACATATTGATTTAGTAATCATTGGCTATTAGATGTCAAACATTTGGTCATTTTTGACATATAGTCTTGGAGATGATACCCGCTACATTTTTCCATTAGTAGCAAAGGGTCTTTTATATGCACCGACCCACAGACAGGATAGCATACACCACGGCCTTTGATATACCCGTATATATCAATTTAAAGGCGTCTGATTGTCTTATTACATATAAATCCAAACCATCCACTGAGAGTACGGCTACAGTGTAAGATATAATGTTACGACACGACGAACTGATACATGTTGGATATCTGTTTAAAGGCGTCTGATTGTCTTATTATATATAAATCCAAACCATCCACTGAGAGTAAGGCTACAGTGTAAGATATAATGTTACGACACGATGAACTGATACGTGTTGGATATCAATTTAAAGGCGTCTGATTGTCTTATTACATATAAATCCAAACCATCCACTGAGAGTACGGCTACAGTGTAAGATATAATGTTACGACACGTCGAGATGATACATGTTAGATATCAGTTTAAAGGCGTCTGATTGTCTTATTACATATAAATCCAAACCATCCACTGAGAGTACGGCTACAGTGTAAGATATAATGTTACGACACGACGAGATGATACATGTTGGATATCAATTTAAAGGCGTCTGATTGTCTTATTACATATAAATCCAAACCATCCACTGAGAGTAAGGCTACAGTGTAAGATATAATGTTACGACACGTCGAGATGATACATGTTGGATATCAATTTAAAGGCGTCTGATTGTCTTATTACATATAAATCCAAACCATCCACTGAGAGTACGGCAACAGTGTAAGATATAATGTTACGACACGACGAACTGATACATGTTGGATATCAATTTAAAGGCGTCTGATTGTCTTATTACATATAAATCCAAACCATCCACTGAGAGTAAGGCTACAGTGTAAGATATAATGTTACGACACGTCGAGATGATACATGTTGGATATCAATTTAAAGGCGTCTGATTGTCTTATTACATATAAATCCAAACCATCCACTGAGAGTACGGCAACAGTGTAAGATATAATGTTACGACACGTCGAGATGATACATGTTGGATATCAATTTAAAGGCGTCTGATTGTCTTATTACATATAAATCCAAACCATCCACTGAGAGTAAGGCAACAGTGTAAGATATAATGTTACGACACGTCGAGATGATACATGTTGGATATCAATTTAAAGGCATCTGATTGTCTTATTACATATAAATCCAAACCATCCACTGAGAGTAAGGCTACAGTGTAAGATATAACGTTACGACACGACGAACTGATACATGTTGGATATCAATTTAAAGGCGTCTGATTGTACGACGCGAGCGATTTATTTTAGAAACCATTGATTTCCATTGCTGCATCCTAACCGCACGGCGCGACAGATTGATGTAGTCGAGCGCGCGATCAGTGGCGTAGCCGGGACATTTAGGTGTGATCAGTGGCATACTCGATATCATTGTTTACTAGGCTGCCAGGTCCCCCCCCCCCCCCCTCCAATATAAAATCCTGCCTACGCCACTGCGCGTGACACAATACCGATAGGAATTATTTCTATTTTTGTATCGCGCGACTAACATATATTAACTAACCAAACAACTTTTACTTGGCGGTTTCAACTATTGATGACAAATTTAAAAAGAAGACTGTCGTTATGTTCGTGTCTGGTTAGGATAGAAATAATGTCGCGTCGCTCGCGCAGCTGGCATCGCTCGCGTCGCACGCATCCGGTTAGTATATGTAACTTTACCGGCCGCGAAGGACGCGAGCGATTATTTTAGATATCATTGATTTCAATTGCCGCATCCTAACCGCACGCGTGCGATGCGACAGATAAATATATAACGTCGCACGCGTCCGGTTAGGATACTGCAACTGAAATTAATGGTTTCTAAAACAATCGCTCGCGTCGCTCGCGTCGCACGCGTCCAGTTAGGATACAGCTAAAGGCTACACACGTCGATTTCTATTGTCAGATGATGTACATATCAACAGTGTATATTACGTAAACACGAGCGCCGTATATAACTTGGTTCAGAATACGTTTTAATTTCTCTTAAACCTGTATTTTAAAGAAAACGATATGTCAGAAAAAGAATTCTACACTCGTGTCTTCAGCTCTTGTGTCAGTTCGTAGCCAGGATTTTATATTGGTGGGGGACCACAATGTCATGGAGAGTCAACCACATTCTTTTTTAGATTGTCAATAGTGAAGGCAGGAAGGAAGAAACATTTTTATTTAAGGTTATATGGGGTCGGACATATGGCTAAGGATCACACAGATATTGAGACAGGAAACCCGCTGCCGCCACTTCATGGGCTATTGCACCATCCTGCAGACATGGTATTACATACCACGGCCTCTGTTACATCAGGAACATTGGCTGGAATGAAAAATAGCCCACCGACGTGGATCGATCGTGCATCAGACGAGCACTGTATCACTGAGCTACCCGATCCCATATTAATAGGGTGACTGACAAATATAAACAATGTAGTTGGGGGGAAAAGATGTATGCTTGAGGAGAGCATAATCCCCTTTTCGTCCCCAGGTAGCAGTGAAGTAAATCATAACATACTGTCCACCATATTAATAAAATAAAAAAATTAAAAATAGAAAAAGGGAATTTTCCCAGGTGAATCACACATGTAGTGATGATGGCCAGTCCTTGTTTTGTGCAGCAAGTATGTCTGAACTGAGTGATGTCAACCTAAATCTGGAAATAATCTCTTATTTTTGAAGGCACCCCCGAGTTTGCCATTTCACGGCTGCTAGGAAGTCTCTCCAACCCAACCATGTATTCATACTCGGTATGTACAAATCACTCATGGAAAGTGAGATCTCATTCAACACAACTGTGCACCATAAATTCCTGTCAAAGATCTAATTTCTTACCTATTTTCAAACTCATAAATTATTTTATTCAAATATGGGGTGTATTTTAAAAGCACTATCTTCGTGGGCAACACGACGCTGATTGGTCAATTTACTTCTCTGCAACCCCCAGGCAACGCCAATGTTTGCTCCTTAGGTACGGTTTGAAGCTAAACGGTACGTAACGATCTTTCATGTAGTTTTCTATGCTCATACAAGAACATTCTACAGTGGTCACGATTTAAACGCTTGTTGATGCTATTAGTATTAACATATAATTATATAAATAATATAACCAAACTAATTCCCCTTTTAAGAGTGGATATTTGAAAACATAAGCCACACCTAGATAGGCCAGAAGTATAATACAGGCCACACCTGGATAGGCCAGTAATATAATACATGAGTTGACAAAAAAGAAATGTCAGTTTTTAATTTATTATTAAAATTACTTTATTCAAAGCCAACAGTTAAAGCTTCTGTATCCGGTTGCCATGCTATAATGTCGAATACTAATGCAAAACTCTGCACCTTTATTACACTCGTCCGTCATCGTTATAGAAAGATATCGTCAAAAACCTACTACTATACTCAATTCGCAAGACATAAAAGTGCAGTTATGTCTCTATTTTGATTTCGTAATCGATGTTATAACATGGTAACCGGATATAGCAGTTTTAACAAGGACTACAACACACAAAACGTCCGACAAAATCCACACTGTTCAACAGTTAATAATGTTTTTAGCCCAAAACGACTTCACCGCAAGCTTCTCGAACAGCATAGGTAGCTGCTGTCCAATAGACTTCCAACGTACACCGCCCATTATTGTAAGACAGTGCCCCACTTTTCCCTTCGAGTGTTTGGTGGATTTCTACTGCGTGGTGCTGCCGCCGCTGAAACCTGCAAAAGTTGCTGGTCCCCACAAAATACTATATCCAAATAATTCCATGTACTACCATTTTATAAATGTCTTTATGGCAAAAACTAATAAGGGTGGCCCATGGGTTAGCACGTGTCCATTTTTGTTTTCAGTAATGTGTGTTGTAATAAATATACGGATGTCCAAAAGAAACTATACCAAGACTTGAGAGACTACTGAAGAAAAATCAAAATATAGTTCATGTTCCAAAGCTATATAATAAAGTAAAGTTTGTTTTATTTAACGACGCCACTAGAGCACATTGATTTTTTTATCTTATCATCGGCTATTGGACGTCAAACATATGGTCATTCTTACACTGTTTTTTAGAGGAAACCCGCTGTCGCCACATAGGCTACTCTTTTACGACAAGCAGCAAGGGATCTTTTATTTGCGCTTCCCACAGACAGGATAGCACAAACCATGGCCTTTGTTGAACCAGTAATGAATCACTGGTCGGTGCAAGTGGTTTACACCTACCCATTGAGCCTTGCTGAGCACGCACTCAGGGTTTGGAGTCGGTATCTGGATTAAAAATCCCATGCCTCGACTGGAATTCGAACCCAGTACCTACCAGCCTGTAGACCGATGGCCTAACCACGACGCCACCGAGGCCGGTCGAAGCTATATATTAGTATACATGTGTGGTGTTTTGGCATGATGTGAACAAAATTTCCATTATCCAAATCATACACATATTAGACGTAGTAAAACATTAGCCTATGTTCACGGAGTACAGTGTTTCGGATCAATGAAGCTTCAGACTACTGAACCTTCGGACTATTAAACCTTCGGACTATTGAACCTTCGGTCTATAAAAAATAATATGGACTATTAATTAATGACTAGAACTTCAATCATTGGCGACTTAGCGTTTAATGTTTTACTTCATAAAAGGTTTTACTTCTAAAAGGGTGTTGATTGTTAACAACTGAATCCGTGAGCAATATTATTTCAGTTTACAGTACATCAGCTACAGGCTTAGATTCTCTATCATCACATAGTAAATAGATAATTTGTAATAAATCAATGTGAATATATGTTCTGTTCTTGTGTCGCCATTGTTAATAAGGGCAGGACGTAGCCCTGTGGTAAAGCGCCCGCTCGATGCTCGGTCGGTCTGGGATCGATCCCCGTCGGTGGGCCCATTGGGCTATTTCTCGTTCCAGCCAGTGCACCACGACTGGTATATTAAAGGCCGTGGTATGTACTACCCTGTCTGTGGGATGGTGCATATAAAAGATCCCTTGCTGCTAATCGAAAAGAGTAGCCCATAAAGTGGCGACAGCGGATTTCCTCTCTCAATATCTGTGTGGTCCTTAACCATATTTCTGACGCCATATAACCGTAAATAAAATGTGTTGAGTGCATCGTTAAATTAAATATTTCCTCCCTTCATTGTTAATAGAAGGTGAGTCCATTATTGCATACTAGGTAGAAGGTACATGGTTACCAGTTCAGTCAACAATGACCTATGTTGTTATAAGGTGTGTAAGAAATGGGATGTGTAACAAATGGGTGGATACCCTCGGCAGACCCTCGCGGCTTTCGGCATTCTATCCTTCGTAGGATAAAGCCGATATCATTCTTAAGACAGTGACCAGTTATTCTCTATTTATTCTTTATTCTGTATCTCTGATCTGTACTATATCTCTTTATTCTGTATCTCTGATCTGTACTATATCTCTTTATTCTGTATCTCTGATCTGTGCTATATCTCTTTATTCTGTATCTCTGATCTGTGCTATATCTCTTTATTCTGTATCTCTGATCTGTACTATATCTCTTTATCCTGTATCTCTGATTGTACTGTATCACTTTATTCTGTATATCTGATCTGTACTATATCTCTTTATTCTGTATCTCTGATCTGTACTTTATCTCTTTATTCTGTATCTCTGATCTGTACTATATTTCTTTATTCTGTATCTCTGATCTGTACTTTATCTCTTTATTCTGTATCTCTGATTGTACTATATCTCTTTATTCTGTATCTCTGATCTGTACTATATCTCTTTATTCTGTATCTCTGATTTGTAATATATCTCTTTATTCTGTATCTCTGATCTGTACTATATCTCTTTACTCTGTATCTCTGATCTTTATATTTCTCTTTATTCTGTATCTCTGTAATATGTCTCTTTCCTGTATTATAAATTATCTCTTTTTTCCAGTGTAAAATCTCTTTATTCTTTATATCTCTTTACTCTGTATCTCTGATCTGTACTATATCTCTTTATTCTGTATCTCTGATCAGTACTATATCTCTTTACTCTGTATCTCTGATCTGTACTATATCTCTTTATTCTGTATCTCTGTAATATGTCTCTTTCCTGGCGGCATTATACCCCGTCAAACAACATGCAGAGCGGGTGTCTAAGTATGCTCAATACGTCAATCAACTTGACATCACTGGCATTTCTCTCCCTTTTAAATTGGTCGATGTTTCCCGGTTTGAAAGGCAGAACAATATTTCTATCAACGTGTTTGGTTACGAAAGATGCGAAGTCTACCCACTTCACGTGACCAAACAACGTTTTGAATGACACGTGGACCTGCTGATGATCGCCGACAGTAAAAAGTCATACTTTTGCTGGATCAAGGACATGAACCGGCTACTGTTTGATCAGAAAAACTATGGTCATGGCCATCATTATTGTCCTTACTGTCTACAGGGGTTCACAAAACAGAGAATTTTGGATGATCATCTTGTTTATTGTCAAACACATGGTCCTCAAAAGGTTGACATGCCCAAAGACGAAGATAAATGGCTATATTACAAGAATGTAAGGAAACAACTCAAAGTTCCCTACATCGTCTATGCTGATGTCGAATGTTTGCAGGTACCCATTTCAAGATGTGAAAAAAGCCCAGAGTCGTCCTCCCCTGAGAAAATGACTAAACACATCCCTTCTGGGTTTGCCTATAAAGTGGTTGGCTTGTCACCTGAACATTCCAAACCACTTGTCACCTATAGAGGCCTAGGCACTACTGACAAATTTGTCCAGTGCATGGTCAAAGAACAAGAGGAGATAGAAGAGAAATTTAAACAGTGTGAGCTAATGGTGATGACGGGACGAGATTGGCAATCATTCAAGACGGCCACGCTGTGTCAGATATGTAAGGTGCCACTCGGTCCTAATCCAGTCAGGGACCACTGTCACATTACTGAAGAGTTTAGGGGTGCAGCCCACAGTGAATGTAACCTCAATTACAAGTTTACTGGGCGCATTCCCATTGTTTTCCATAACTTGAGAGCTATGACAGTCATCTCATCATGAGGCCATAGGAGGGAAAAAGGTCCAGAGTAAAACCCATCGGTTGCATTTTCCAACAATATGGAAAAGTAACATCTCCTTCAGTCTAGGGTGCATGGATTTCATAAGTGACTCCTTTCAGTTTATGAACTTTTCCTTGGAGAACCACTCGTAAGCAATCTGGCCAAGGGAAGGACATTCTAAGTTTGTACCACATGACCCAACATTTCGCGCGCAGAGACAACTGCCCCTTTTGTTGAGGGCAAAGCAGGTCTACCCCTACGAATACTTGATTCTGAAGCTCGGTTCTTAGAGACCCAAACTCCCACCCACAGAAGCCTTTCGAAGCTCCTTAACTGATGAAGACATAAGTGACAAGGACTATGCCCATGCCACAAGGAGTATGGGAGGAATTTCACATTCATGACCTCGGGCAGTTACCACGAGCTGTACGTTTCAACAGATATTTTGGCTCTAACGTTTTTGAAAATTTACCGGGGGAATCTGTTTGAACCTAACTTATGGATCTCGACCCAGGCTTTTTCTACAACTGTCTCCAGGTCTGGCATGGCAGACAGCCCCTAAAGAGGACTGGGGTAAAAAAACTCGAAACTTTCTTACAGGACATCGACATGACACCTCTTCATCGAAAAAGGGGTCTTAGGGGTGGGATCTCCATGATATCCCATCGTCATGCCAAAGCTAACAACAACCAGCTCCCAAACCACGACCCTAATCTTCCCAATACCTATATTGCTTATCTGGATGCCAACAACCTGTTTGGCTGGGCCATGTCACAAGCCCTTCCAGTGTATGGGTTCCAGTGGCTGGATGATCCCCATATAGATGTGACCGAGGTACCCGATGATGCATCTGTAGGCTACATCTTAGAAGTCGACCTGTACTATATCTCTTTACTCTGTATCTCTGATCTGTACTATATCTCTTTACTCTGTATCTCTGATCTGTACTATATCTCCTTATTCTGTATCTCTGTAATATGTCTCTTTCCTGTATTATAAATTATCTCTTTTTTCCAGTGTAAAATCTCTTTATTCTTTATTCAGCAGTTCTTTCCTGTACAATCAGAGGCAGATCTAGGGGGCCCGCACCCCGAACCCTAAATTTTGCGACAGTTATAATTTTATTATATATTAATTTTCTTGTTTTTTACGATCTCCTCCAAACCTCACCCAAAGTTCCATTGACATTCCGCTTCATGTCATTGCCCTCCCCCCCCCCCCCCCCCCCCCCCCCCCCGCCCCCCCCCCCCCCCCCCCCCCCCCCCCCCCCCCCACCCCCCCCCCTCCCCCTCCCCACCCCCTCCCCCCCCCCCCCCCCACCCCAAAAAAAAAAAAATCTCGTTATTCCGCATCAATGAGAGTAATCGTCACGGTCCTGTAACATGACGGATGAAAAGAGAACAAAGTCAAACAAAGTTAGTCAAGAAATATATTCTTATAAACAGTAATATTGGTTAACATCAGCTGTATAACAGTAACAATAATTGCTTTTTCAATATTACAAAAGGAGCTAAATATTAAAATAATTTCACTAGTTTGGGGGATGAAATCAGGTGGGACGTCCCATTTCTTGTTTTGCTGAAAAACTTTAATTTTACTTTCATAATACTGCCATAGTGTTACATTTACAACTATATTCAAGTGCAATTTATATATTTAGCTATTCATGTACAATTCAGTTAATTGTTATTCTGTCACCTGCATATATGCAATAACTTAATCTTTAGTTAATTAGGGACTACCAATTAGTGTGAAACTAAATTACAGCAATCAAGGACCTAAGGATTTTAATTGGTGCCCCCAACTTGTGAATTCTGTTATTCACTTAACAGTACGGGGCGGGACGTAGCCCAGTGGTAAAGTGCTCGCTTGATGCGCAGTTGGTGTGGGATCGATCTCAGTCAGTGGGCCCATTGGGCTATTTCTCGCTCCAGCCAGTGCACCACGACTGGTACAACAAAGGCCGTGGTATGTGCTATCCTGTCTATGGGATGGTGCATATAAAAGATCCCTTGCGGCTAATCGAAAAGAGTAGCCCATGAAGTGGCGACTGCGGGTTTCCTCCCTCAGTATCTGTGTGGTCCTTAACCATATGTCCGATGCCATATAACCGTAAATAAAATGAGTTGAGTGAAAGAAAGAAAGAAATGTTTTATTTGACGACAAACTCAACACATTTTATTTTACGGTTATATGGCGTCAGACATATGGTTAAGGACCATACAGATATTAGGAGAGGAAACTCGCTGTCGCCACTTCATGGGCTACTCTTTTCGATTAGCAGCAAGGGATCTTTTATAAGCACCATCCCACAGACAGGGTAGTACATACTACAGCCTTTGATATACCAGTTGTGGTGCACTGGCTGGAACGAGAAAAAGCGCAATGGGGCCATCGACGGGGATCGATCTCACACCGATCGTAGGGGAACAGAAAAAAGATCTGGCGAATAGGGTGGGTGTTCCATTGTTGTGATTTGCTTCTGTGCCAAAAACCGTTTCACCGATAGCGCCGAATCAGAAGGAGCATTGTCGTGATGAAGAATCCACTTGTTGGACCACAGATTTGGTCTTTTTCGACGAACCTTTTCCCTTAAACTCCCTAGAACATCTTTCTAAAAGTGCTGGTTGACCGTTTACGCTGGTGGAAGATATTCATGGTGCACAATACCTTTAATGTCAAAAAACACAATTAACATCGTCTTCACTTTGGAACGGGACATTCTTGCCTTTTTCGGTTCGAGGAGATGATGGTATCGTTGTCCACTGGAGGCTTTGTCTTTTAGTATTCCGGGTCATACTGGAACACACCCATGACTCATCCCCTGTGATAACACTGTCATACGGTTTTTTGCCTCTTGTTCAGGTCGCTCAAGAAGATCACTGCAAATGTCCATCTCTTTCTGTTTTTTGTTCATTCGTCAAAAGTTTTGGCACCAATCTTTGCACACACCTTTCTCATGGACAAATCTTCAATTAAAAAATCTTCCGAAAATCGAATTTTCCTTGTTCATGCTAAGCATTTCAGCCTTTCATTCTAATTGTTAAACGGAGATCACTACGAACGTAGCTTTTGAAATTTTTTAATGTTTTCATCAGTTTTGGTGGTTTTTTCGAACTGGACCTGATTTTTGGTCATCGTGCACATCGTCTCGAACATACAAAAATCTTTTATGCCACTGAAATACCCGAGCACGAGACCTAGTCTGATCACCATAAACATGTTTTAACATACTGAATGTTTTAGTCGAAGTTTTGTTAGATTTAGCTAAATATTTAATGTTAATGTGCTGTTCCAAATTTCTTTCACTCATTTTCTGACAAGGACGATGACACACGTCTTATCAAAAAGAACGTAACACAATTAATATTTACCCGAAACAAGCACTTGAGCACTTTTTGGAACCAGGGAAGACCGTAATAAAACTACATAAAAGCAGTTTGATCATATAGTGGGTAGTGCCTAAGCTAAACGATTAGTCTCATTTCTTTTTTGCCACACCTCGTACACATTCTGCTACATATGTATCTTATAAATATTAGTTTTCTATACACAAAAGAGAGACCCAACGAGGACAGCTCTGCTGTTCGTACCCTTGAGGTTCTCAGTTGCAATGTCAACTCTATCGGAATACCTGTGTGTCATTCACCCAAGAGCTGAGACCTATATTATCTGTATTACTATGTTTTATGTTGGAAAAGAAAATACAACCTACAAGCTAACTTGTGACTTCTGTTATTCATTTAACATTCCGGTAAAACAACACAAGGACATCTACACTGTGTTAATACTGAGGAATGCACAACTTCAAACACAATAGCTGCCGCATCCTAGCATCTCGTTTGTCAAATCCAGCTGTCTCTGAAATTTGTATCATATCATCTGTTCTGGCCACAAATCTTCTTCTATCATCTCACACAGACATTTTTTCCTCATCACGGTGGCATGGCGTTCATGAATCGATTCGTCCAAGTCGTTCCACTGTAAAATTCGGTCGTAGTTGTTGCTTAGAAACAGTCTTATGTGGTGGTCTGCCACACGTCTGGCAAGAGTCTGGAATAGTAAATCAGTAAAATATTTGTAAACCCACACGCACATACTCTCTCTCTCTCTCTCTCTCTCTCTCTCTCTCTCTCTCTCTCTCTCTCTCTCTCTCTCTCCCTGCCTGCCTGTCTGCCCTCTCTCTCTCTCTCTGTCTCTCTGTCTGTCTTCCTGCCCCCTCTCTCTCTCTCTCTCTCTCTCTCTCTCTCTCTCTCTCTCTCTCTCTCTCTCTCACACACACAACACACACACTCACACACACTACTCTCTCTCTCTCTCTCTCTCTCTCTCTCTCTCTCTCTCTCTCTCTCTCTCTCTCACACACACACACACACATACACATTCACACACACACGCACATTATCTCTCTCTCTCTCTCTCTCTCTCTCTCTCTCTCTCTCTCTCTCTCTCTCTCCTCTCTCTCTCTCACCGCACACACACACTCACACACATACTCTCTCTCTCTCTCTCTCTCACACACACACACACACACACTCACACATACTCTCTCTCTCTCTCTCTCTCTCTCTCTCTCTCTCTCTCTCTCTCTCTCTCTCTCTCTCTCTCTCTCTCTATCTATCTCTCTCACGCGCACACACACACACACAACCCAGACAAACAAACAACCAACCCACAAAACACCAATTATGTTCTAGTGGCCACGTCCGTTATAAATATACAAAATAGTGGTGATTTAGTGGTTTAGCTTTGGACATAAAACTGGTACATATTGGATTCGCATCCCGGTATCGGCTCCCAAAACGAGTGAGATTAATGGTTCAAAGGGGAGGTTTAACCACTATGAACTGGCCATCAACCTACTGTCCAGGCAGCCCAGATAGCTTGAGGTGCGTGTGCCAGAACCGTGTGCCTGAACCTTATTAGATACTAGGGCATTTTCTCTATTTGCAATTACTGGGCAACTATCATGCAAAACATTAATTTAGGTTCACCAGCAACAATATTGGAGTTACAACCCATTAAACAAGAACTTCTCTTTTTTCTATTGTTTAACAGTTGAATGTACCGGTGCGTGGATTGTATTATTGTCGACGTTTAATGGCAGTATGAACCACAGAACGCGCTTAGGCATAAGTGTTGTAACGCCTTCTTATTGTTTCCCTACCTTACTTATTTACTTAATTAATACGTACTAATAATTAATTACTTAATTACTTTAAGGTATTGACGTGCCATATATCAATAAGGGTTCAGCACATGTTCCATATTCTCCATGAACGTCAAAAAAAAATCTAAAATCTATCACGTTCAATTATTATAATCTCAAGTATAGAACTATTTTGCCTCAATATAAAATACTACTGATATAATATAAATTAAAACCATTTGCTTCAATATTAAATACTAAGAAAAATCGATAGTTTTTACTACTTTTATAATTAGAAAATTAAAACACGACACAAGGAAAACACACACAAGGAAAAAAAACAACGTAAATACCATTACCGGGTAATTGTAAATACCCACAAATTGTTAACAAAAAAGTCCATGGGCAACCAAATGACCTCAATTATTATATAGATATTTTTTTACTTGCAATCTGGTCATAAACATTTCAGTTAAATGAACGTGTAACCACCTCCCTTTGATATTCTTCAGCGGTGAATTGTCATTTGAACGAGCTATTCATGCTGTGTGATCACAAGTTGCATACTACTAGCATTACTTGGTCACCTGTGCGCTTGTGTTGACGTAATTTGTTCTTTGATCATGCTGACTCTAACACTATGGTATGGATTCAGCTCGTCACTGTAAATTTTTATTTTTGTTTTGTTTGGTGCGATGGCCAGCCTCCCAGCAAAAATTGACCCAATAGAAGTTCTCGAACGATGGGCATGATTGTGGTTAGAATGGCATAAACGCTGTTGCCTAGTAATATACATAATATATATATATATATATATTATATATATAATATATAGATATTATATATTATATATAATATATAAACGAACGGCCAAAAAGAAACTACGATCACCTTGATTCAGTAGGTCCATAAAGAAAAAAACCAAGACAGAGGTTGATCTATATGATGATTATTTTTACTGAAAGGAATCATTTTCCAATGTCGGGAGAGAACATATTGGCCAAGGCAATACGTGTGAGTTGTAACGTTGTTGAGAGATAATCCCTGAAACAAGTCTGGCTGATTCGAGGTCGTGCATTGTCCGTGCTGCAAAAGGGTACACCCTAGGCTGTTGACACAAGAATAGCACTACAGCAGGTAGCAACACTTCATCCCTGTATCTTTGACCAGTCAGATTTCCACGGATGATGAGAAGCCTTGTTGTCCGTTGACCGCAAATACCTCCCCATACCATGGCGCCGCCTCCACCAAAAGGGTGCACATCTTTGGCGCCAGTCGCTCTGCCCTACGTCGATAAACACGAACTCGACCATCATTTCGGAACATGTTGAAGCGACTTTCATCCGTGAACAGCACCCTTTCCCAATCACGCCACCACCGACGTACAGTTCGTGCCCATTGTAATCTGCGTTGACGGTGTAGAGAGGTCAAGGCCATTCCACGAAAGGGGCGGAAAGCTCTGATACCAGCCCTGCGAAGTCGTCGTAAGACTTTTCGTCTGCTGATGGGGTTGTCGCAGTGCCGTCGCCGCCGATGACATCGCCGTCACGAAAGCGGTTTTCCGCTGGTGGATTGTCATCGGATGTAGCGGGTCCTCAGCTGAGCGTAAGTGACCCCCTTGGTCTTCCAGACCCTCTTGCACGGTCTTGTTGCCGGCCTCGTCGGCTGATAACGGGGTCCAACAAGTTGCTGATGGCGGGCTTGGACTGCCAGTTGCAGAAGGTTCTTGCCATCTGCCGTTTGAGAGCCCCCCATATCGGCCATACCGATAGCGCTGTTGCGGTTTCTGCTTGGGAAGTAAGTCTCGCAACTGCATCTCCTCTGGATCGTTCTTTTTGAGACGGCTTCTCTTGCTTTGTGTTCCACACCGGTTAATTATGCAACAAGCATGCACGAGCTTTTTTCTTTAACAAATTTCAAATTCAGCTCTTTAATCAGAAACAGTGACCCCTTTCGGAAACACAGGGTTTGTTTGGCAAATGTTTTTCATTACTTTCCAAA